>NW_027439032.1:0-33182 GCF_040939455.1 Microcebus murinus | reverse complement strand
GAACACGGGGGGGGGGGAGGGGGGCACGGGCAACACATGTCACCTTAATACTTGGACTCCCATCATCTGCTTGAAAAGAGAGAGAAAAGAAAATGCAATAATAGAGATAAGAGACACTTTTTAAAAATAATGAATCCGGCCGGGCGCTGTGGCTCACGCCTGTAATCCTAGCTCTTGGGAGGCCGAGGCGGGCGGATTGCTCAAGGTCAGGAGTTCAAAACCAGCCTGAGCAAGAGCGAGACCCCGTCTCTACTATAAATAGAAAGAAATTAATTGGCCAACTGATATATATATAAAAAATTAGCGGGGCATGGTGGCGCATGCCTGCAGTCCCAGCTACCCTGGAGGCTGAGGCAGAAGGATCACTCGAGCCCAGGAGTTTGAAGTTGCTGTGAGCTAGGCTGACGCCACGGCACTCACTCTAGCCTGGGCAACAAACCGAGACTCTGTCTCAAAAAAAAAAAAAAAAAAAATGAATCCGAAGAGAAAAGTAAAAGGAGGCCTGTGGAGCAGGTCTGGGTGTGACTCCGGATCCCCGAACATCAGGTGCCACCACCAAAGATTCCTACGTGTAGCCCATAGAACCCCAAAAGCAACGGGAGGAGTTCTGGTCACATACTCCCTCAAAATGACATCCTGGCCTTCTTCTGGAACTCCCTCCCCTCTCAGACTCTCAAGGTTTCCTCCAGCGTGTCGGCTCCCACAGAGCAGACCTTTGGTCTGAGACCTGACTGTCCAGAAGCCACGCATGCTGCCGCGTGGCGGCGGTGTCACGGCTCGGGACAAGAGGAGGCCCAACGGCGCGGGCTGGGGCGCCAGGCACCGCGGCGGGCGCTGAGGGTGGGGGTCACCCCCACCCCGGGCCGCCCCCGCACTCCCAGAAACGCGACAGAACCAGAGGCAAAAAAAGAAAAGAAGAAGCCTACGGCACCCGGTATACACCGGGCGGTCTCCCATCCAAGTTCTAACCAGGCCCGACCCTGCTTAGCTTCCGAGACCAGACGGGATCGGGCGCGTTCGGGGTGGTGTGGCCGTGGACGGCGGAGGGCGCCCCTGCCCCGCTCAAGAAGCCGAGCCTCTCTGCGCTTCCCCGCCGCCTCCTCCCGCCCCAGGCCCCGCGCCGGGTCGGGCCTGTTGAGTTCGCCGGCCGGGTCCCGCGGGCTCCGAGGGACGGGGGGTGACAGGCGGGGCGGGCAGGGAGCGGCGGGCCGGGGTTGGGGGCTGTCTCTGTACACACACACACTCACACTCACACTCACTCACTCACTCACACTCACACAAGATGCGCCTCCACGGCTGGACCCGCCAAGGTGGAGACCTTCAAGCCCCCCTCCTCTCCTCGCCTGGCCTCCTTCACCTCCCCGCCCCCCACCCCCAGCGCGCCGGGGCCGCAGACTGCGCACGGGCGGGAGGGGCGGGGCGCTCGCCCTTTGACCCCAGCCAGGGGCGGCCCTCCCCCACAACCCCTTTCAGCTGCGCCCCCCACCCTGTGGCCCGGCGGCCGCCTATTCCCCCGGGCCAGGGCTGGGGCACAGCGCACGGGGGAGGGGAGCCAGTGTATGGGGCGTCTCTCTCTCTCGGGATGTGTCCCATGGGTGGGGTGGTGTGGTTTGTGGGGCGCTGAAGAAATCAGTCCCCTCCATCTCCTCCCTCTGGAAAACACCCAAGCCCTTGGAGAACTGCCCGCACCGCTACCGTGGGGGCCGGGACCCTCCTCTGTGTCCTCCTGTGGCCCAGTCCAAGGGGCCTGGGCCTGGCCGGGGCTGCACTGGACCCCAACCACCCTGGCGTGTGGACTCGCTAAAAATCGGCCATTAGATATTGGATTCCAGCGTCATTGAGGTCATTTCACTAATGAGTGCACCGCAAAGAGTTTCCTAATCCATCTGTGAGGGTGGCAACCGAAAGAGAATTTTAGAGCTGACAGAATAGGCGAGGAAAGGCATAGGAGATTTCCACACCCAGTAAGGAAGCCTTTCCCGAAGTGGAAGAAAGAAAGGAGCAAACAGAGACACCGGTAGCCCGCCCGGATCAGAGTCTGCCCCTGAGAGAAAGTACCCTGACCAGGTTCACCCGTGGGTGGGTCGCGAGCTAGCGGCACTCAGAAGAGCGAGGCCCGCAGTCTGTGCAGAAGACACCTGCACTCGGGTGTGTGTGGCGGCACAATTCACAAGCAGCTCCAGATGTTAAGCCAAGGAGAAGCCAGGGAGTTCCCAACGCCCCAGGTGTCCTCAGCCCACGACTGGCTGCTGTGGGAATGCGAAGCCCGGCTCCTTGTCTCAGAGCGGGGCAACCAGGAGGTGTGATGTCCACCCCGGGGTTCCCAGGAGGATCAGACTGAAGCTGGGACTTGGCCTGAAAGTGTCCCCTCGCATGGCCACCCCCTTCCCCTTCCTGCTCCTCTACTCCTGGTGCCCCTCCATCCAGGGGCCAGACCTTAAAGAGTCACCCGCAAGAGAATCCTGGTCCCAAAGGAGCCTTCTGGGGGACCCCTGCTGAGAGAGGTTGTGGGCATGGCCCGCTGGGGCTCTGCCCGACCCAGGGCTGAGAGATGCAACCTCCCAGCTCTGGGTCCCTGCAGGAAGTGTTGGCAAGCACAGGGCCAGTCCTCCAAAGGCCCAGGTGCAGGGAGCCCAGGCCAAGCAGCCTGTGGAAGAAGCCACATGCTGTGCCACCCCGGGGAACACCACTGCAGGCCACGGCCCTTCCCACCTCCTCCTCCTCCTCCTCCTCCTCCTCCTCCCACCCCGCCCCCGCCCCCGCCCCCACATGGCACAGGGCCCAGAGACACCTCAGACACTTGCTACCCAAAGTGCAAAGGGCATCAGTTGCTCCTCCAAACCCCCCCCCCCAGCCCAGCAGACCACGTTGTCCAGCCAGCCCCCGGGCCTCCCTGGGGTGCCCAGCACAAAAGTGCAGACACCCACCGGACCCTCAATCTCAGTTTTCGGATGTTTTTGCCACTCTAAGGACCCGCAGGCCAGCTGGGCCTTCTGGCAGGACAGAGAGCCCCGGAATCCGACGTGGAGAGCTGGGTATACGTCCCCATGAGGAGGCGGTCCCCACCTCCGCGGCTATCCCCTTGCGGGGAGCGGCAGCCGCGGGGCCTCAGAGAAGACACCAGGCTGGGCCCCCACGGCACAGCGGGAGCACGTCCCCCGCAGGCCACTTAGCGACGGCGGCCAGCCGGCGGACGGTTGGGTTGCACGAGACGCTGCGGCCGCCCTGCTACCGGGTTCCTGGGAGGGCGTCCTGGAACCAGCGTCCACACCAAGCCCTTGGAAGGCCCAGGCGACGGAGGAGCCCCGTCAGGCAGGGGCCGAGGACGGTGACGGCCCGGGCGGGGACGAGCGTGTCAGGCAGGGGCAGAGGACGGTGACAGGTGATAGGCCGGGCGGGAAGGAGTCAGTCAGGCAGGGGCCGTGGAGGAGACGGGCTGGGTAAGGGTTAGGGTTAGTGTCAGGGCACAAGTCACAATCGCAAAGACCTGGAAGCCACCCGAGTGCCCATCGACCCACGAGTGGGTAAATAAAATGTGGCGCGTGGACACCACGGAGTGCTATTCGGCTATGAGGAGCAGCGGTGAGGGGGCACCTCTCGTGGTTCTCCTGGCCAGAGCTGGAACCCGTTCCAGTAAGCCAAGTATCCCAAGAATGGACACACGAGCACCACGTGCTCGCGCTCACCAGCAAATGGGTACGAACCGATGGACACCTAAGTGGACACAGAGGAATCACCTTCTTCGGGTGGGTGTCGGGCGGGTGGGGGGAGGGGATGGGCATACACATCCATTAGGAATGGGGTGGGTACGCACCGACTGGGGGATGGGCGCACTTGAAGCTCTGACCCGAGGGGGGAGGCTGGGAGAGGGCAACGCACCCGACCTTAACATTGGTGCCCCCACAATATGCTGGAACAACATGAGAGGTAAATGAATAAGAACACGGGGGGGGGGGAGGGGGGCACGGGCAACACATGTCACCTTAATACTTGGACTCCCATCATCTGCTTGAAAAGAGAGAGAAAAGAAAATGCAATAATAGAGATAAGAGACACTTTTTAAAAATAATGAATCCGGCCGGGCGCTGTGGCTCACGCCTGTAATCCTAGCTCTTGGGAGGCCGAGGCGGGCGGATTGCTCAAGGTCAGGAGTTCAAAACCAGCCTGAGCAAGAGCGAGACCCCGTCTCTACTATAAATAGAAAGAAATTAATTGGCCAACTGATATATATATAAAAAATTAGCGGGGCATGGTGGCGCATGCCTGCAGTCCCAGCTACCCTGGAGGCTGAGGCAGAAGGATCACTCGAGCCCAGGAGTTTGAAGTTGCTGTGAGCTAGGCTGACGCCACGGCACTCACTCTAGCCTGGGCAACAAACCGAGACTCTGTCTCAAAAAAAAAAAAAAAAAAATGAATCCGAAGAGAAAAGTAAAAGGAGGCCTGTGGAGCAGGTCTGGGTGTGACTCCGGATCCCCGAACATCAGGTGCCACCACCAAAGATTCCTACGTGTAGCCCATAGAACCCCAAAAGCAACGGGAGGAGTTCTGGTCACATACTCCCTCAAAATGACATCCTGGCCTTCTTCTGGAACTCCCTCCCCTCTCAGACTCTCAAGGTTTCCTCCAGCGTGTCGGCTCCCACAGAGCAGACCTTTGGTCTGAGACCTGACTGTCCAGAAGCCACGCATGCTGCCGCGTGGCGGCGGTGTCACGGCTCGGGACAAGAGGAGGCCCAACGGCGCGGGCTGGGGCGCCAGGCACCGCGGCGGGCGCTGAGGGTGGGGGTCACCCCCACCCCGGGCCGCCCCCGCACTCCCAGAAACGCGACAGAACCAGAGGCAAAAAAAGAAAAGAAGAAGCCTACGGCACCCGGTATACACCGGGCGGTCTCCCATCCAAGTTCTAACCAGGCCCGACCCTGCTTAGCTTCCGAGACCAGACGGGATCGGGCGCGTTCGGGGTGGTGTGGCCGTGGACGGCGGAGGGCGCCCCTGCCCCGCTCAAGAAGCCGAGCCTCTCTGCGCTTCCCCGCCGCCTCCTCCCGCCCCAGGCCCCGCGCCGGGTCGGGCCTGTTGAGTTCGCCGGCCGGGTCCCGCGGGCTCCGAGGGACGGGGGGTGACAGGCGGGGCGGGCAGGGAGCGGCGGGCCGGGGTTGGGGGCTGTCTCTGTACACACACACACTCACACTCACACTCACTCACTCACTCACACTCACACAAGATGCGCCTCCACGGCTGGACCCGCCAAGGTGGAGACCTTCAAGCCCCCCTCCTCTCCTCGCCTGGCCTCCTTCACCTCCCCGCCCCCCACCCCCAGCGCGCCGGGGCCGCAGACTGCGCACGGGCGGGAGGGGCGGGGCGCTCGCCCTTTGACCCCAGCCAGGGGCGGCCCTCCCCCACAACCCCTTTCAGCTGCGCCCCCCACCCTGTGGCCCGGCGGCCGCCTATTCCCCCGGGCCAGGGCTGGGGCACAGCGCACGGGGGAGGGGAGCCAGTGTATGGGGCGTCTCTCTCTCTCGGGATGTGTCCCATGGGTGGGGTGGTGTGGTTTGTGGGGCGCTGAAGAAATCAGTCCCCTCCATCTCCTCCCTCTGGAAAACACCCAAGCCCTTGGAGAACTGCCCGCACCGCTACCGTGGGGGCCGGGACCCTCCTCTGTGTCCTCCTGTGGCCCAGTCCAAGGGGCCTGGGCCTGGCCGGGGCTGCACTGGACCCCAACCACCCTGGCGTGTGGACTCGCTAAAAATCGGCCATTAGATATTGGATTCCAGCGTCATTGAGGTCATTTCACTAATGAGTGCACCGCAAAGAGTTTCCTAATCCATCTGTGAGGGTGGCAACCGAAAGAGAATTTTAGAGCTGACAGAATAGGCGAGGAAAGGCATAGGAGATTTCCACACCCAGTAAGGAAGCCTTTCCCGAAGTGGAAGAAAGAAAGGAGCAAACAGAGACACCGGTAGCCCGCCCGGATCAGAGTCTGCCCCTGAGAGAAAGTACCCTGACCAGGTTCACCCGTGGGTGGGTCGCGAGCTAGCGGCACTCAGAAGAGCGAGGCCCGCAGTCTGTGCAGAAGACACCTGCACTCGGGTGTGTGTGGCGGCACAATTCACAAGCAGCTCCAGATGTTAAGCCAAGGAGAAGCCAGGGAGTTCCCAACGCCCCAGGTGTCCTCAGCCCACGACTGGCTGCTGTGGGAATGCGAAGCCCGGCTCCTTGTCTCAGAGCGGGGCAACCAGGAGGTGTGATGTCCACCCCGGGGTTCCCAGGAGGATCAGACTGAAGCTGGGACTTGGCCTGAAAGTGTCCCCTCGCATGGCCACCCCCTTCCCCTTCCTGCTCCTCTACTCCTGGTGCCCCTCCATCCAGGGGCCAGACCTTAAAGAGTCACCCGCAAGAGAATCCTGGTCCCAAAGGAGCCTTCTGGGGGACCCCTGCTGAGAGAGGTTGTGGGCATGGCCCGCTGGGGCTCTGCCCGACCCAGGGCTGAGAGATGCAACCTCCCAGCTCTGGGTCCCTGCAGGAAGTGTTGGCAAGCACAGGGCCAGTCCTCCAAAGGCCCAGGTGCAGGGAGCCCAGGCCAAGCAGCCTGTGGAAGAAGCCACATGCTGTGCCACCCCGGGGAACACCACTGCAGGCCACGGCCCTTCCCACCTCCTCCTCCTCCTCCTCCTCCTCCTCCTCCCACCCCGCCCCCGCCCCCGCCCCCACATGGCACAGGGCCCAGAGACACCTCAGACACTTGCTACCCAAAGTGCAAAGGGCATCAGTTGCTCCTCCAAACCCCCCCCCCCAGCCCAGCAGACCACGTTGTCCAGCCAGCCCCCGGGCCTCCCTGGGGTGCCCAGCACAAAAGTGCAGACACCCACCGGACCCTCAATCTCAGTTTTCGGATGTTTTTGCCACTCTAAGGACCCGCAGGCCAGCTGGGCCTTCTGGCAGGACAGAGAGCCCCGGAATCCGACGTGGAGAGCTGGGTATACGTCCCCATGAGGAGGCGGTCCCCACCTCCGCGGCTATCCCCTTGCGGGGAGCGGCAGCCGCGGGGCCTCAGAGAAGACACCAGGCTGGGCCCCCACGGCACAGCGGGAGCACGTCCCCCGCAGGCCACTTAGCGACGGCGGCCAGCCGGCGGACGGTTGGGTTGCACGAGACGCTGCGGCCGCCCTGCTACCGGGTTCCTGGGAGGGCGTCCTGGAACCAGCGTCCACACCAAGCCCTTGGAAGGCCCAGGCGACGGAGGAGCCCCGTCAGGCAGGGGCCGAGGACGGTGACGGCCCGGGCGGGGACGAGCGTGTCAGGCAGGGGCAGAGGACGGTGACAGGTGATAGGCCGGGCGGGAAGGAGTCAGTCAGGCAGGGGCCGTGGAGGAGACGGGCTGGGTAAGGGTTAGGGTTAGTGTCAGGGCACAAGTCACAATCGCAAAGACCTGGAAGCCACCCGAGTGCCCATCGACCCACGAGTGGGTAAATAAAATGTGGCGCGTGGACACCACGGAGTGCTATTCGGCTATGAGGAGCAGCGGTGAGGGGGCACCTCTCGTGGTTCTCCTGGCCAGAGCTGGAACCCGTTCCAGTAAGCCAAGTATCCCAAGAATGGACACACGAGCACCACGTGCTCGCGCTCACCAGCAAATGGGTACGAACCGATGGACACCTAAGTGGACACAGAGGAATCACCTTCTTCGGGTGGGTGTCGGGCGGGTGGGGGGAGGGGATGGGCATACACATCCATTAGGAATGGGGTGGGTACGCACCGACTGGGGGATGGGCGCACTTGAAGCTCTGACCCGAGGGGGGAGGCTGGGAGAGGGCAACGCACCCGACCTTAACATTGGTGCCCCCACAATATGCTGGAACAACATGAGAGGTAAATGAATAAGAACACGGGGGGGGGGGAGGGGGGCACGGGCAACACATGTCACCTTAATACTTGGACTCCCATCATCTGCTTGAAAAGAGAGAGAAAAGAAAATGCAATAATAGAGATAAGAGACACTTTTTAAAAATAATGAATCCGGCCGGGCGCTGTGGCTCACGCCTGTAATCCTAGCTCTTGGGAGGCCGAGGCGGGCGGATTGCTCAAGGTCAGGAGTTCAAAACCAGCCTGAGCAAGAGCGAGACCCCGTCTCTACTATAAATAGAAAGAAATTAATTGGCCAACTGATATATATATAAAAAATTAGCGGGGCATGGTGGCGCATGCCTGCAGTCCCAGCTACCCTGGAGGCTGAGGCAGAAGGATCACTCGAGCCCAGGAGTTTGAAGTTGCTGTGAGCTAGGCTGACGCCACGGCACTCACTCTAGCCTGGGCAACAAACCGAGACTCTGTCTCAAAAAAAAAAAAAAAAAAAATGAATCCGAAGAGAAAAGTAAAAGGAGGCCTGTGGAGCAGGTCTGGGTGTGACTCCGGATCCCCGAACATCAGGTGCCACCACCAAAGATTCCTACGTGTAGCCCATAGAACCCCAAAAGCAACGGGAGGAGTTCTGGTCACATACTCCCTCAAAATGACATCCTGGCCTTCTTCTGGAACTCCCTCCCCTCTCAGACTCTCAAGGTTTCCTCCAGCGTGTCGGCTCCCACAGAGCAGACCTTTGGTCTGAGACCTGACTGTCCAGAAGCCACGCATGCTGCCGCGTGGCGGCGGTGTCACGGCTCGGGACAAGAGGAGGCCCAACGGCGCGGGCTGGGGCGCCAGGCACCGCGGCGGGCGCTGAGGGTGGGGGTCACCCCCACCCCGGGCCGCCCCCGCACTCCCAGAAACGCGACAGAACCAGAGGCAAAAAAAGAAAAGAAGAAGCCTACGGCACCCGGTATACACCGGGCGGTCTCCCATCCAAGTTCTAACCAGGCCCGACCCTGCTTAGCTTCCGAGACCAGACGGGATCGGGCGCGTTCGGGGTGGTGTGGCCGTGGACGGCGGAGGGCGCCCCTGCCCCGCTCAAGAAGCCGAGCCTCTCTGCGCTTCCCCGCCGCCTCCTCCCGCCCCAGGCCCCGCGCCGGGTCGGGCCTGTTGAGTTCGCCGGCCGGGTCCCGCGGGCTCCGAGGGACGGGGGGTGACAGGCGGGGCGGGCAGGGAGCGGCGGGCCGGGGTTGGGGGCTGTCTCTGTACACACACACACTCACACTCACACTCACTCACTCACTCACACTCACACAAGATGCGCCTCCACGGCTGGACCCGCCAAGGTGGAGACCTTCAAGCCCCCCTCCTCTCCTCGCCTGGCCTCCTTCACCTCCCCGCCCCCCACCCCCAGCGCGCCGGGGCCGCAGACTGCGCACGGGCGGGAGGGGCGGGGCGCTCGCCCTTTGACCCCAGCCAGGGGCGGCCCTCCCCCACAACCCCTTTCAGCTGCGCCCCCCACCCTGTGGCCCGGCGGCCGCCTATTCCCCCGGGCCAGGGCTGGGGCACAGCGCACGGGGGAGGGGAGCCAGTGTATGGGGCGTCTCTCTCTCTCGGGATGTGTCCCATGGGTGGGGTGGTGTGGTTTGTGGGGCGCTGAAGAAATCAGTCCCCTCCATCTCCTCCCTCTGGAAAACACCCAAGCCCTTGGAGAACTGCCCGCACCGCTACCGTGGGGGCCGGGACCCTCCTCTGTGTCCTCCTGTGGCCCAGTCCAAGGGGCCTGGGCCTGGCCGGGGCTGCACTGGACCCCAACCACCCTGGCGTGTGGACTCGCTAAAAATCGGCCATTAGATATTGGATTCCAGCGTCATTGAGGTCATTTCACTAATGAGTGCACCGCAAAGAGTTTCCTAATCCATCTGTGAGGGTGGCAACCGAAAGAGAATTTTAGAGCTGACAGAATAGGCGAGGAAAGGCATAGGAGATTTCCACACCCAGTAAGGAAGCCTTTCCCGAAGTGGAAGAAAGAAAGGAGCAAACAGAGACACCGGTAGCCCGCCCGGATCAGAGTCTGCCCCTGAGAGAAAGTACCCTGACCAGGTTCACCCGTGGGTGGGTCGCGAGCTAGCGGCACTCAGAAGAGCGAGGCCCGCAGTCTGTGCAGAAGACACCTGCACTCGGGTGTGTGTGGCGGCACAATTCACAAGCAGCTCCAGATGTTAAGCCAAGGAGAAGCCAGGGAGTTCCCAACGCCCCAGGTGTCCTCAGCCCACGACTGGCTGCTGTGGGAATGCGAAGCCCGGCTCCTTGTCTCAGAGCGGGGCAACCAGGAGGTGTGATGTCCACCCCGGGGTTCCCAGGAGGATCAGACTGAAGCTGGGACTTGGCCTGAAAGTGTCCCCTCGCATGGCCACCCCCTTCCCCTTCCTGCTCCTCTACTCCTGGTGCCCCTCCATCCAGGGGCCAGACCTTAAAGAGTCACCCGCAAGAGAATCCTGGTCCCAAAGGAGCCTTCTGGGGGACCCCTGCTGAGAGAGGTTGTGGGCATGGCCCGCTGGGGCTCTGCCCGACCCAGGGCTGAGAGATGCAACCTCCCAGCTCTGGGTCCCTGCAGGAAGTGTTGGCAAGCACAGGGCCAGTCCTCCAAAGGCCCAGGTGCAGGGAGCCCAGGCCAAGCAGCCTGTGGAAGAAGCCACATGCTGTGCCACCCCGGGGAACACCACTGCAGGCCACGGCCCTTCCCACCTCCTCCTCCTCCTCCTCCTCCTCCTCCTCCCACCCCGCCCCCGCCCCCGCCCCCACATGGCACAGGGCCCAGAGACACCTCAGACACTTGCTACCCAAAGTGCAAAGGGCATCAGTTGCTCCTCCAAACCCCCCCCCCCAGCCCAGCAGACCACGTTGTCCAGCCAGCCCCCGGGCCTCCCTGGGGTGCCCAGCACAAAAGTGCAGACACCCACCGGACCCTCAATCTCAGTTTTCGGATGTTTTTGCCACTCTAAGGACCCGCAGGCCAGCTGGGCCTTCTGGCAGGACAGAGAGCCCCGGAATCCGACGTGGAGAGCTGGGTATACGTCCCCATGAGGAGGCGGTCCCCACCTCCGCGGCTATCCCCTTGCGGGGAGCGGCAGCCGCGGGGCCTCAGAGAAGACACCAGGCTGGGCCCCCACGGCACAGCGGGAGCACGTCCCCCGCAGGCCACTTAGCGACGGCGGCCAGCCGGCGGACGGTTGGGTTGCACGAGACGCTGCGGCCGCCCTGCTACCGGGTTCCTGGGAGGGCGTCCTGGAACCAGCGTCCACACCAAGCCCTTGGAAGGCCCAGGCGACGGAGGAGCCCCGTCAGGCAGGGGCCGAGGACGGTGACGGCCCGGGCGGGGACGAGCGTGTCAGGCAGGGGCAGAGGACGGTGACAGGTGATAGGCCGGGCGGGAAGGAGTCAGTCAGGCAGGGGCCGTGGAGGAGACGGGCTGGGTAAGGGTTAGGGTTAGTGTCAGGGCACAAGTCACAATCGCAAAGACCTGGAAGCCACCCGAGTGCCCATCGACCCACGAGTGGGTAAATAAAATGTGGCGCGTGGACACCACGGAGTGCTATTCGGCTATGAGGAGCAGCGGTGAGGGGGCACCTCTCGTGGTTCTCCTGGCCAGAGCTGGAACCCGTTCCAGTAAGCCAAGTATCCCAAGAATGGACACACGAGCACCACGTGCTCGCGCTCACCAGCAAATGGGTACGAACCGATGGACACCTAAGTGGACACAGAGGAATCACCTTCTTCGGGTGGGTGTCGGGCGGGTGGGGGGAGGGGATGGGCATACACATCCATTAGGAATGGGGTGGGTACGCACCGACTGGGGGATGGGCGCACTTGAAGCTCTGACCCGAGGGGGGAGGCTGGGAGAGGGCAACGCACCCGACCTTAACATTGGTGCCCCCACAATATGCTGGAACAACATGAGAGGTAAATGAATAAGAACACGGGGGGGGGGGAGGGGGGCACGGGCAACACATGTCACCTTAATACTTGGACTCCCATCATCTGCTTGAAAAGAGAGAGAAAAGAAAATGCAATAATAGAGATAAGAGACACTTTTTAAAAATAATGAATCCGGCCGGGCGCTGTGGCTCACGCCTGTAATCCTAGCTCTTGGGAGGCCGAGGCGGGCGGATTGCTCAAGGTCAGGAGTTCAAAACCAGCCTGAGCAAGAGCGAGACCCCGTCTCTACTATAAATAGAAAGAAATTAATTGGCCAACTGATATATATATAAAAAATTAGCGGGGCATGGTGGCGCATGCCTGCAGTCCCAGCTACCCTGGAGGCTGAGGCAGAAGGATCACTCGAGCCCAGGAGTTTGAAGTTGCTGTGAGCTAGGCTGACGCCACGGCACTCACTCTAGCCTGGGCAACAAACCGAGACTCTGTCTCAAAAAAAAAAAAAAAAAAAATGAATCCGAAGAGAAAAGTAAAAGGAGGCCTGTGGAGCAGGTCTGGGTGTGACTCCGGATCCCCGAACATCAGGTGCCACCACCAAAGATTCCTACGTGTAGCCCATAGAACCCCAAAAGCAACGGGAGGAGTTCTGGTCACATACTCCCTCAAAATGACATCCTGGCCTTCTTCTGGAACTCCCTCCCCTCTCAGACTCTCAAGGTTTCCTCCAGCGTGTCGGCTCCCACAGAGCAGACCTTTGGTCTGAGACCTGACTGTCCAGAAGCCACGCATGCTGCCGCGTGGCGGCGGTGTCACGGCTCGGGACAAGAGGAGGCCCAACGGCGCGGGCTGGGGCGCCAGGCACCGCGGCGGGCGCTGAGGGTGGGGGTCACCCCCACCCCGGGCCGCCCCCGCACTCCCAGAAACGCGACAGAACCAGAGGCAAAAAAAGAAAAGAAGAAGCCTACGGCACCCGGTATACACCGGGCGGTCTCCCATCCAAGTTCTAACCAGGCCCGACCCTGCTTAGCTTCCGAGACCAGACGGGATCGGGCGCGTTCGGGGTGGTGTGGCCGTGGACGGCGGAGGGCGCCCCTGCCCCGCTCAAGAAGCCGAGCCTCTCTGCGCTTCCCCGCCGCCTCCTCCCGCCCCAGGCCCCGCGCCGGGTCGGGCCTGTTGAGTTCGCCGGCCGGGTCCCGCGGGCTCCGAGGGACGGGGGGTGACAGGCGGGGCGGGCAGGGAGCGGCGGGCCGGGGTTGGGGGCTGTCTCTGTACACACACACACTCACACTCACACTCACTCACTCACTCACACTCACACAAGATGCGCCTCCACGGCTGGACCCGCCAAGGTGGAGACCTTCAAGCCCCCCTCCTCTCCTCGCCTGGCCTCCTTCACCTCCCCGCCCCCCACCCCCAGCGCGCCGGGGCCGCAGACTGCGCACGGGCGGGAGGGGCGGGGCGCTCGCCCTTTGACCCCAGCCAGGGGCGGCCCTCCCCCACAACCCCTTTCAGCTGCGCCCCCCACCCTGTGGCCCGGCGGCCGCCTATTCCCCCGGGCCAGGGCTGGGGCACAGCGCACGGGGGAGGGGAGCCAGTGTATGGGGCGTCTCTCTCTCTCGGGATGTGTCCCATGGGTGGGGTGGTGTGGTTTGTGGGGCGCTGAAGAAATCAGTCCCCTCCATCTCCTCCCTCTGGAAAACACCCAAGCCCTTGGAGAACTGCCCGCACCGCTACCGTGGGGGCCGGGACCCTCCTCTGTGTCCTCCTGTGGCCCAGTCCAAGGGGCCTGGGCCTGGCCGGGGCTGCACTGGACCCCAACCACCCTGGCGTGTGGACTCGCTAAAAATCGGCCATTAGATATTGGATTCCAGCGTCATTGAGGTCATTTCACTAATGAGTGCACCGCAAAGAGTTTCCTAATCCATCTGTGAGGGTGGCAACCGAAAGAGAATTTTAGAGCTGACAGAATAGGCGAGGAAAGGCATAGGAGATTTCCACACCCAGTAAGGAAGCCTTTCCCGAAGTGGAAGAAAGAAAGGAGCAAACAGAGACACCGGTAGCCCGCCCGGATCAGAGTCTGCCCCTGAGAGAAAGTACCCTGACCAGGTTCACCCGTGGGTGGGTCGCGAGCTAGCGGCACTCAGAAGAGCGAGGCCCGCAGTCTGTGCAGAAGACACCTGCACTCGGGTGTGTGTGGCGGCACAATTCACAAGCAGCTCCAGATGTTAAGCCAAGGAGAAGCCAGGGAGTTCCCAACGCCCCAGGTGTCCTCAGCCCACGACTGGCTGCTGTGGGAATGCGAAGCCCGGCTCCTTGTCTCAGAGCGGGGCAACCAGGAGGTGTGATGTCCACCCCGGGGTTCCCAGGAGGATCAGACTGAAGCTGGGACTTGGCCTGAAAGTGTCCCCTCGCATGGCCACCCCCTTCCCCTTCCTGCTCCTCTACTCCTGGTGCCCCTCCATCCAGGGGCCAGACCTTAAAGAGTCACCCGCAAGAGAATCCTGGTCCCAAAGGAGCCTTCTGGGGGACCCCTGCTGAGAGAGGTTGTGGGCATGGCCCGCTGGGGCTCTGCCCGACCCAGGGCTGAGAGATGCAACCTCCCAGCTCTGGGTCCCTGCAGGAAGTGTTGGCAAGCACAGGGCCAGTCCTCCAAAGGCCCAGGTGCAGGGAGCCCAGGCCAAGCAGCCTGTGGAAGAAGCCACATGCTGTGCCACCCCGGGGAACACCACTGCAGGCCACGGCCCTTCCCACCTCCTCCTCCTCCTCCTCCTCCTCCTCCTCCCACCCCGCCCCCGCCCCCGCCCCCACATGGCACAGGGCCCAGAGACACCTCAGACACTTGCTACCCAAAGTGCAAAGGGCATCAGTTGCTCCTCCAAACCCCCCCCCCCAGCCCAGCAGACCACGTTGTCCAGCCAGCCCCCGGGCCTCCCTGGGGTGCCCAGCACAAAAGTGCAGACACCCACCGGACCCTCAATCTCAGTTTTCGGATGTTTTTGCCACTCTAAGGACCCGCAGGCCAGCTGGGCCTTCTGGCAGGACAGAGAGCCCCGGAATCCGACGTGGAGAGCTGGGTATACGTCCCCATGAGGAGGCGGTCCCCACCTCCGCGGCTATCCCCTTGCGGGGAGCGGCAGCCGCGGGGCCTCAGAGAAGACACCAGGCTGGGCCCCCACGGCACAGCGGGAGCACGTCCCCCGCAGGCCACTTAGCGACGGCGGCCAGCCGGCGGACGGTTGGGTTGCACGAGACGCTGCGGCCGCCCTGCTACCGGGTTCCTGGGAGGGCGTCCTGGAACCAGCGTCCACACCAAGCCCTTGGAAGGCCCAGGCGACGGAGGAGCCCCGTCAGGCAGGGGCCGAGGACGGTGACGGCCCGGGCGGGGACGAGCGTGTCAGGCAGGGGCAGAGGACGGTGACAGGTGATAGGCCGGGCGGGAAGGAGTCAGTCAGGCAGGGGCCGTGGAGGAGACGGGCTGGGTAAGGGTTAGGGTTAGTGTCAGGGCACAAGTCACAATCGCAAAGACCTGGAAGCCACCCGAGTGCCCATCGACCCACGAGTGGGTAAATAAAATGTGGCGCGTGGACACCACGGAGTGCTATTCGGCTATGAGGAGCAGCGGTGAGGGGGCACCTCTCGTGGTTCTCCTGGCCAGAGCTGGAACCCGTTCCAGTAAGCCAAGTATCCCAAGAATGGACACACGAGCACCACGTGCTCGCGCTCACCAGCAAATGGGTACGAACCGATGGACACCTAAGTGGACACAGAGGAATCACCTTCTTCGGGTGGGTGTCGGGCGGGTGGGGGGAGGGGATGGGCATACACATCCATTAGGAATGGGGTGGGTACGCACCGACTGGGGGATGGGCGCACTTGAAGCTCTGACCCGAGGGGGGAGGCTGGGAGAGGGCAACGCACCCGACCTTAACATTGGTGCCCCCACAATATGCTGGAACAACATGAGAGGTAAATGAATAAGAACACGGGGGGGGGGGAGGGGGGCACGGGCAACACATGTCACCTTAATACTTGGACTCCCATCATCTGCTTGAAAAGAGAGAGAAAAGAAAATGCAATAATAGAGATAAGAGACACTTTTTAAAAATAATGAATCCGGCCGGGCGCTGTGGCTCACGCCTGTAATCCTAGCTCTTGGGAGGCCGAGGCGGGCGGATTGCTCAAGGTCAGGAGTTCAAAACCAGCCTGAGCAAGAGCGAGACCCCGTCTCTACTATAAATAGAAAGAAATTAATTGGCCAACTGATATATATATAAAAAATTAGCGGGGCATGGTGGCGCATGCCTGCAGTCCCAGCTACCCTGGAGGCTGAGGCAGAAGGATCACTCGAGCCCAGGAGTTTGAAGTTGCTGTGAGCTAGGCTGACGCCACGGCACTCACTCTAGCCTGGGCAACAAACCGAGACTCTGTCTCAAAAAAAAAAAAAAAAAAATGAATCCGAAGAGAAAAGTAAAAGGAGGCCTGTGGAGCAGGTCTGGGTGTGACTCCGGATCCCCGAACATCAGGTGCCACCACCAAAGATTCCTACGTGTAGCCCATAGAACCCCAAAAGCAACGGGAGGAGTTCTGGTCACATACTCCCTCAAAATGACATCCTGGCCTTCTTCTGGAACTCCCTCCCCTCTCAGACTCTCAAGGTTTCCTCCAGCGTGTCGGCTCCCACAGAGCAGACCTTTGGTCTGAGACCTGACTGTCCAGAAGCCACGCATGCTGCCGCGTGGCGGCGGTGTCACGGCTCGGGACAAGAGGAGGCCCAACGGCGCGGGCTGGGGCGCCAGGCACCGCGGCGGGCGCTGAGGGTGGGGGTCACCCCCACCCCGGGCCGCCCCCGCACTCCCAGAAACGCGACAGAACCAGAGGCAAAAAAAGAAAAGAAGAAGCCTACGGCACCCGGTATACACCGGGCGGTCTCCCATCCAAGTTCTAACCAGGCCCGACCCTGCTTAGCTTCCGAGACCAGACGGGATCGGGCGCGTTCGGGGTGGTGTGGCCGTGGACGGCGGAGGGCGCCCCTGCCCCGCTCAAGAAGCCGAGCCTCTCTGCGCTTCCCCGCCGCCTCCTCCCGCCCCAGGCCCCGCGCCGGGTCGGGCCTGTTGAGTTCGCCGGCCGGGTCCCGCGGGCTCCGAGGGACGGGGGGTGACAGGCGGGGCGGGCAGGGAGCGGCGGGCCGGGGTTGGGGGCTGTCTCTGTACACACACACACTCACACTCACACTCACTCACTCACTCACACTCACACAAGATGCGCCTCCACGGCTGGACCCGCCAAGGTGGAGACCTTCAAGCCCCCCTCCTCTCCTCGCCTGGCCTCCTTCACCTCCCCGCCCCCCACCCCCAGCGCGCCGGGGCCGCAGACTGCGCACGGGCGGGAGGGGCGGGGCGCTCGCCCTTTGACCCCAGCCAGGGGCGGCCCTCCCCCACAACCCCTTTCAGCTGCGCCCCCCACCCTGTGGCCCGGCGGCCGCCTATTCCCCCGGGCCAGGGCTGGGGCACAGCGCACGGGGGAGGGGAGCCAGTGTATGGGGCGTCTCTCTCTCTCGGGATGTGTCCCATGGGTGGGGTGGTGTGGTTTGTGGGGCGCTGAAGAAATCAGTCCCCTCCATCTCCTCCCTCTGGAAAACACCCAAGCCCTTGGAGAACTGCCCGCACCGCTACCGTGGGGGCCGGGACCCTCCTCTGTGTCCTCCTGTGGCCCAGTCCAAGGGGCCTGGGCCTGGCCGGGGCTGCACTGGACCCCAACCACCCTGGCGTGTGGACTCGCTAAAAATCGGCCATTAGATATTGGATTCCAGCGTCATTGAGGTCATTTCACTAATGAGTGCACCGCAAAGAGTTTCCTAATCCATCTGTGAGGGTGGCAACCGAAAGAGAATTTTAGAGCTGACAGAATAGGCGAGGAAAGGCATAGGAGATTTCCACACCCAGTAAGGAAGCCTTTCCCGAAGTGGAAGAAAGAAAGGAGCAAACAGAGACACCGGTAGCCCGCCCGGATCAGAGTCTGCCCCTGAGAGAAAGTACCCTGACCAGGTTCACCCGTGGGTGGGTCGCGAGCTAGCGGCACTCAGAAGAGCGAGGCCCGCAGTCTGTGCAGAAGACACCTGCACTCGGGTGTGTGTGGCGGCACAATTCACAAGCAGCTCCAGATGTTAAGCCAAGGAGAAGCCAGGGAGTTCCCAACGCCCCAGGTGTCCTCAGCCCACGACTGGCTGCTGTGGGAATGCGAAGCCCGGCTCCTTGTCTCAGAGCGGGGCAACCAGGAGGTGTGATGTCCACCCCGGGGTTCCCAGGAGGATCAGACTGAAGCTGGGACTTGGCCTGAAAGTGTCCCCTCGCATGGCCACCCCCTTCCCCTTCCTGCTCCTCTACTCCTGGTGCCCCTCCATCCAGGGGCCAGACCTTAAAGAGTCACCCGCAAGAGAATCCTGGTCCCAAAGGAGCCTTCTGGGGGACCCCTGCTGAGAGAGGTTGTGGGCATGGCCCGCTGGGGCTCTGCCCGACCCAGGGCTGAGAGATGCAACCTCCCAGCTCTGGGTCCCTGCAGGAAGTGTTGGCAAGCACAGGGCCAGTCCTCCAAAGGCCCAGGTGCAGGGAGCCCAGGCCAAGCAGCCTGTGGAAGAAGCCACATGCTGTGCCACCCCGGGGAACACCACTGCAGGCCACGGCCCTTCCCACCTCCTCCTCCTCCTCCTCCTCCTCCTCCTCCCACCCCGCCCCCGCCCCCGCCCCCACATGGCACAGGGCCCAGAGACACCTCAGACACTTGCTACCCAAAGTGCAAAGGGCATCAGTTGCTCCTCCAAACCCCCCCCCCCAGCCCAGCAGACCACGTTGTCCAGCCAGCCCCCGGGCCTCCCTGGGGTGCCCAGCACAAAAGTGCAGACACCCACCGGACCCTCAATCTCAGTTTTCGGATGTTTTTGCCACTCTAAGGACCCGCAGGCCAGCTGGGCCTTCTGGCAGGACAGAGAGCCCCGGAATCCGACGTGGAGAGCTGGGTATACGTCCCCATGAGGAGGCGGTCCCCACCTCCGCGGCTATCCCCTTGCGGGGAGCGGCAGCCGCGGGGCCTCAGAGAAGACACCAGGCTGGGCCCCCACGGCACAGCGGGAGCACGTCCCCCGCAGGCCACTTAGCGACGGCGGCCAGCCGGCGGACGGTTGGGTTGCACGAGACGCTGCGGCCGCCCTGCTACCGGGTTCCTGGGAGGGCGTCCTGGAACCAGCGTCCACACCAAGCCCTTGGAAGGCCCAGGCGACGGAGGAGCCCCGTCAGGCAGGGGCCGAGGACGGTGACGGCCCGGGCGGGGACGAGCGTGTCAGGCAGGGGCAGAGGACGGTGACAGGTGATAGGCCGGGCGGGAAGGAGTCAGTCAGGCAGGGGCCGTGGAGGAGACGGGCTGGGTAAGGGTTAGGGTTAGTGTCAGGGCACAAGTCACAATCGCAAAGACCTGGAAGCCACCCGAGTGCCCATCGACCCACGAGTGGGTAAATAAAATGTGGCGCGTGGACACCACGGAGTGCTATTCGGCTATGAGGAGCAGCGGTGAGGGGGCACCTCTCGTGGTTCTCCTGGCCAGAGCTGGAACCCGTTCCAGTAAGCCAAGTATCCCAAGAATGGACACACGAGCACCACGTGCTCGCGCTCACCAGCAAATGGGTACGAACCGATGGACACCTAAGTGGACACAGAGGAATCACCTTCTTCGGGTGGGTGTCGGGCGGGTGGGGGGAGGGGATGGGCATACACATCCATTAGGAATGGGGTGGGTACGCACCGACTGGGGGATGGGCGCACTTGAAGCTCTGACCCGAGGGGGGAGGCTGGGAGAGGGCAACGCACCCGACCTTAACATTGGTGCCCCCACAATATGCTGGAACAACATGAGAGGTAAATGAATAAGAACACGGGGGGGGGGGAGGGGGGCACGGGCAACACATGTCACCTTAATACTTGGACTCCCATCATCTGCTTGAAAAGAGAGAGAAAAGAAAATGCAATAATAGAGATAAGAGACACTTTTTAAAAATAATGAATCCGGCCGGGCGCTGTGGCTCACGCCTGTAATCCTAGCTCTTGGGAGGCCGAGGCGGGCGGATTGCTCAAGGTCAGGAGTTCAAAACCAGCCTGAGCAAGAGCGAGACCCCGTCTCTACTATAAATAGAAAGAAATTAATTGGCCAACTGATATATATATAAAAAATTAGCGGGGCATGGTGGCGCATGCCTGCAGTCCCAGCTACCCTGGAGGCTGAGGCAGAAGGATCACTCGAGCCCAGGAGTTTGAAGTTGCTGTGAGCTAGGCTGACGCCACGGCACTCACTCTAGCCTGGGCAACAAACCGAGACTCTGTCTCAAAAAAAAAAAAAAAAAAAATGAATCCGAAGAGAAAAGTAAAAGGAGGCCTGTGGAGCAGGTCTGGGTGTGACTCCGGATCCCCGAACATCAGGTGCCACCACCAAAGATTCCTACGTGTAGCCCATAGAACCCCAAAAGCAACGGGAGGAGTTCTGGTCACATACTCCCTCAAAATGACATCCTGGCCTTCTTCTGGAACTCCCTCCCCTCTCAGACTCTCAAGGTTTCCTCCAGCGTGTCGGCTCCCACAGAGCAGACCTTTGGTCTGAGACCTGACTGTCCAGAAGCCACGCATGCTGCCGCGTGGCGGCGGTGTCACGGCTCGGGACAAGAGGAGGCCCAACGGCGCGGGCTGGGGCGCCAGGCACCGCGGCGGGCGCTGAGGGTGGGGGTCACCCCCACCCCGGGCCGCCCCCGCACTCCCAGAAACGCGACAGAACCAGAGGCAAAAAAAGAAAAGAAGAAGCCTACGGCACCCGGTATACACCGGGCGGTCTCCCATCCAAGTTCTAACCAGGCCCGACCCTGCTTAGCTTCCGAGACCAGACGGGATCGGGCGCGTTCGGGGTGGTGTGGCCGTGGACGGCGGAGGGCGCCCCTGCCCCGCTCAAGAAGCCGAGCCTCTCTGCGCTTCCCCGCCGCCTCCTCCCGCCCCAGGCCCCGCGCCGGGTCGGGCCTGTTGAGTTCGCCGGCCGGGTCCCGCGGGCTCCGAGGGACGGGGGGTGACAGGCGGGGCGGGCAGGGAGCGGCGGGCCGGGGTTGGGGGCTGTCTCTGTACACACACACACTCACACTCACACTCACTCACTCACTCACACTCACACAAGATGCGCCTCCACGGCTGGACCCGCCAAGGTGGAGACCTTCAAGCCCCCCTCCTCTCCTCGCCTGGCCTCCTTCACCTCCCCGCCCCCCACCCCCAGCGCGCCGGGGCCGCAGACTGCGCACGGGCGGGAGGGGCGGGGCGCTCGCCCTTTGACCCCAGCCAGGGGCGGCCCTCCCCCACAACCCCTTTCAGCTGCGCCCCCCACCCTGTGGCCCGGCGGCCGCCTATTCCCCCGGGCCAGGGCTGGGGCACAGCGCACGGGGGAGGGGAGCCAGTGTATGGGGCGTCTCTCTCTCTCGGGATGTGTCCCATGGGTGGGGTGGTGTGGTTTGTGGGGCGCTGAAGAAATCAGTCCCCTCCATCTCCTCCCTCTGGAAAACACCCAAGCCCTTGGAGAACTGCCCGCACCGCTACCGTGGGGGCCGGGACCCTCCTCTGTGTCCTCCTGTGGCCCAGTCCAAGGGGCCTGGGCCTGGCCGGGGCTGCACTGGACCCCAACCACCCTGGCGTGTGGACTCGCTAAAAATCGGCCATTAGATATTGGATTCCAGCGTCATTGAGGTCATTTCACTAATGAGTGCACCGCAAAGAGTTTCCTAATCCATCTGTGAGGGTGGCAACCGAAAGAGAATTTTAGAGCTGACAGAATAGGCGAGGAAAGGCATAGGAGATTTCCACACCCAGTAAGGAAGCCTTTCCCGAAGTGGAAGAAAGAAAGGAGCAAACAGAGACACCGGTAGCCCGCCCGGATCAGAGTCTGCCCCTGAGAGAAAGTACCCTGACCAGGTTCACCCGTGGGTGGGTCGCGAGCTAGCGGCACTCAGAAGAGCGAGGCCCGCAGTCTGTGCAGAAGACACCTGCACTCGGGTGTGTGTGGCGGCACAATTCACAAGCAGCTCCAGATGTTAAGCCAAGGAGAAGCCAGGGAGTTCCCAACGCCCCAGGTGTCCTCAGCCCACGACTGGCTGCTGTGGGAATGCGAAGCCCGGCTCCTTGTCTCAGAGCGGGGCAACCAGGAGGTGTGATGTCCACCCCGGGGTTCCCAGGAGGATCAGACTGAAGCTGGGACTTGGCCTGAAAGTGTCCCCTCGCATGGCCACCCCCTTCCCCTTCCTGCTCCTCTACTCCTGGTGCCCCTCCATCCAGGGGCCAGACCTTAAAGAGTCACCCGCAAGAGAATCCTGGTCCCAAAGGAGCCTTCTGGGGGACCCCTGCTGAGAGAGGTTGTGGGCATGGCCCGCTGGGGCTCTGCCCGACCCAGGGCTGAGAGATGCAACCTCCCAGCTCTGGGTCCCTGCAGGAAGTGTTGGCAAGCACAGGGCCAGTCCTCCAAAGGCCCAGGTGCAGGGAGCCCAGGCCAAGCAGCCTGTGGAAGAAGCCACATGCTGTGCCACCCCGGGGAACACCACTGCAGGCCACGGCCCTTCCCACCTCCTCCTCCTCCTCCTCCTCCTCCTCCTCCCACCCCGCCCCCGCCCCCGCCCCCACATGGCACAGGGCCCAGAGACACCTCAGACACTTGCTACCCAAAGTGCAAAGGGCATCAGTTGCTCCTCCAAACCCCCCCCCCCAGCCCAGCAGACCACGTTGTCCAGCCAGCCCCCGGGCCTCCCTGGGGTGCCCAGCACAAAAGTGCAGACACCCACCGGACCCTCAATCTCAGTTTTCGGATGTTTTTGCCACTCTAAGGACCCGCAGGCCAGCTGGGCCTTCTGGCAGGACAGAGAGCCCCGGAATCCGACGTGGAGAGCTGGGTATACGTCCCCATGAGGAGGCGGTCCCCACCTCCGCGGCTATCCCCTTGCGGGGAGCGGCAGCCGCGGGGCCTCAGAGAAGACACCAGGCTGGGCCCCCACGGCACAGCGGGAGCACGTCCCCCGCAGGCCACTTAGCGACGGCGGCCAGCCGGCGGACGGTTGGGTTGCACGAGACGCTGCGGCCGCCCTGCTACCGGGTTCCTGGGAGGGCGTCCTGGAACCAGCGTCCACACCAAGCCCTTGGAAGGCCCAGGCGACGGAGGAGCCCCGTCAGGCAGGGGCCGAGGACGGTGACGGCCCGGGCGGGGACGAGCGTGTCAGGCAGGGGCAGAGGACGGTGACAGGTGATAGGCCGGGCGGGAAGGAGTCAGTCAGGCAGGGGCCGTGGAGGAGACGGGCTGGGTAAGGGTTAGGGTTAGTGTCAGGGCACAAGTCACAATCGCAAAGACCTGGAAGCCACCCGAGTGCCCATCGACCCACGAGTGGGTAAATAAAATGTGGCGCGTGGACACCACGGAGTGCTATTCGGCTATGAGGAGCAGCGGTGAGGGGGCACCTCTCGTGGTTCTCCTGGCCAGAGCTGGAACCCGTTCCAGTAAGCCAAGTATCCCAAGAATGGACACACGAGCACCACGTGCTCGCGCTCACCAGCAAATGGGTACGAACCGATGGACACCTAAGTGGACACAGAGGAATCACCTTCTTCGGGTGGGTGTCGGGCGGGTGGGGGGAGGGGATGGGCATACACATCCATTAGGAATGGGGTGGGTACGCACCGACTGGGGGATGGGCGCACTTGAAGCTCTGACCCGAGGGGGGAGGCTGGGAGAGGGCAACGCACCCGACCTTAACATTGGTGCCCCCACAATATGCTGGAACAACATGAGAGGTAAATGAATAAGAACACGGGGGGGGGGGAGGGGGGCACGGGCAACACATGTCACCTTAATACTTGGACTCCCATCATCTGCTTGAAAAGAGAGAGAAAAGAAAATGCAATAATAGAGATAAGAGACACTTTTTAAAAATAATGAATCCGGCCGGGCGCTGTGGCTCACGCCTGTAATCCTAGCTCTTGGGAGGCCGAGGCGGGCGGATTGCTCAAGGTCAGGAGTTCAAAACCAGCCTGAGCAAGAGCGAGACCCCGTCTCTACTATAAATAGAAAGAAATTAATTGGCCAACTGATATATATATAAAAAATTAGCGGGGCATGGTGGCGCATGCCTGCAGTCCCAGCTACCCTGGAGGCTGAGGCAGAAGGATCACTCGAGCCCAGGAGTTTGAAGTTGCTGTGAGCTAGGCTGACGCCACGGCACTCACTCTAGCCTGGGCAACAAACCGAGACTCTGTCTCAAAAAAAAAAAAAAAAAAATGAATCCGAAGAGAAAAGTAAAAGGAGGCCTGTGGAGCAGGTCTGGGTGTGACTCCGGATCCCCGAACATCAGGTGCCACCACCAAAGATTCCTACGTGTAGCCCATAGAACCCCAAAAGCAACGGGAGGAGTTCTGGTCACATACTCCCTCAAAATGACATCCTGGCCTTCTTCTGGAACTCCCTCCCCTCTCAGACTCTCAAGGTTTCCTCCAGCGTGTCGGCTCCCACAGAGCAGACCTTTGGTCTGAGACCTGACTGTCCAGAAGCCACGCATGCTGCCGCGTGGCGGCGGTGTCACGGCTCGGGACAAGAGGAGGCCCAACGGCGCGGGCTGGGGCGCCAGGCACCGCGGCGGGCGCTGAGGGTGGGGGTCACCCCCACCCCGGGCCGCCCCCGCACTCCCAGAAACGCGACAGAACCAGAGGCAAAAAAAAAAAAGAAGAAGCCTACGGCACCCGGTATTCCCGGGCGGTCTCCCATCCAAGTTCTAACCAGGCCCGACCCTGCTTAGCTTCCGAGACCAGACGGGATCGGGCGCGTTCGGGGTGGTGTGGCCGTGGACGGCGGAGGGCGCCCCTGCCCCGCTCAAGAAGCCGAGCCTCTCTGCGCTTCCCCGCCGCCTCCTCCCGCCCCAGGCCCCGCGCCGGGTCGGGCCTGTTGAGTTCGCCGGCCGGGTCCCGCGGGCTCCGAGGGACGGGGGGTGACAGGCGGGGCGGGCAGGGAGCGGCGGGCCGGGGTTGGGGGCTGTCTCTGTACACACACACACTCACACTCACACTCACTCACTCACTCACACTCACACAAGATGCGCCTCCACGGCTGGACCCGCCCAGGTGGAGACCTTCAAGCCCCCCTCCTCTCCTCGCCTGGCCTCCTTCACCTCCCCGCCCCCCACCCCCAGCGCGCCGGGGCCGCAGACTGCGCACGGGCGGGAGGGGCGGGGCGCTCGCCCTTTGACCCCAGCCAGGGGCGGCCCTCCCCCACAACCCCTTTCAGCTGCGCCCCCCACCCTGTGGCCCGGCGGCCGCCTATTCCCCCGGGCCAGGGCTGGGGCACAGCGCACGGGGGAGGGGAGCCAGTGTATGGGGCGTCTCTCTCTCTCGGGATGTGTCCCATGGGTGGGGTTGGGTGGGGTGGCGTGGTTTGTGGGGCGCTGAAGAAATCAGTCCCCTCCATCTCCTCCCTCTGGAAAACACCCAAGCCCTTGGAGAACTGCCCGCACCGCTACCGTGGGGGCCGGGACCCTCCTCTGTGTCCTCCTGTGGCCCAGTCCAAGGGGCCTGGGCCTGGCCGGGGCTGCACTGGACCCCAACCACCCTGGCGTGTGGACTCGCTAAAAATCGGCCATTAGATATTGGATTCCAGCGTCATTGAGGTCATTTCACTAATGAGTGCACCGCAAAGAGTTTCCTAATCCATCTGTGAGGGTGGCAACCGAAAGAGAATTTTAGAGCTGACAGAATAGGCGAGGAAAGGCATAGGAGATTTCCACACCCAGTAAGGAAGCCTTTCCCGAAGTGGAAGAAAGAAAGGAGCAAACAGAGACACCGGTAGCCCGCCCGGATCAGAGTCTGCCCCTGAGAGAAAGTACCCTGACCAGGTTCACCCGTGGGTGGGTCGCGAGCTAGCGGCACTCAGAAGAGCGAGGCCCGCAGTCTGTGCAGAAGACACCTGCACTCGGGTGTGTGTGGCGGCACAATTCACAAGCAGCTCCAGATGTTAAGCCAAGGAGAAGCCAGGGAGTTCCCAACGCCCCAGGTGTCCTCAGCCCACGACTGGCTGCTGTGGGAATGCGAAGCCCGGCTCCTTGTCTCAGAGCGGGGCAACCAGGAGGTGTGATGTCCACCCCGGGGTTCCCAGGAGGATCAGACTGAAGCTGGGACTTGGCCTGAAAGTGTCCCCTCGCATGGCCACCCCCTTCCCCTTCCTGCTCCTCTACTCCTGGTGCCCCTCCATCCAGGGGCCAGACCTTAAAGAGTCACCCGCAAGAGAATCCTGGTCCCAAAGGAGCCTTCTGGGGGACCCCTGCTGAGAGAGGTTGTGGGCATGGCCCGCTGGGGCTCTGCCCGACCCAGGGCTGAGAGATGCAACCTCCCAGCTCTGGGTCCCTGCAGGAAGTGTTGGCAAGCACAGGGCCAGTCCTCCAAAGGCCCAGGTGCAGGGAGCCCAGGCCAAGCAGCCTGTGGAAGAAGCCACATGCTGTGCCACCCCGGGGAACACCACTGCAGGCCACGGCCCTTCCCACCTCCTCCTCCTCCTCCTCCTCCTCCTCCTCCCACCCCGCCCCCGCCCCCGCCCCCACATGGCACAGGGCCCAGAGACACCTCAGACACTTGCTACCCAAAGTGCAAAGGGCATCAGTTGCTCCTCCAAACCCCCCCCCCCAGCCCAGCAGACCACGTTGTCCAGCCAGCCCCCGGGCCTCCCTGGGGTGCCCAGCACAAAAGTGCAGACACCCACCGGACCCTCAATCTCAGTTTTCGGATGTTTTTGCCACTCTAAGGACCCGCAGGCCAGCTGGGCCTTCTGGCAGGACAGAGAGCCCCGGAATCCGACGTGGAGAGCTGGGTATACGTCCCCATGAGGAGGCGGTCCCCACCTCCGCGGCTATCCCCTTGCGGGGAGCGGCAGCCGCGGGGCCTCAGAGAAGACACCAGGCTGGGCCCCCACGGCACAGCGGGAGCACGTCCCCCGCAGGCCACTTAGCGACGGCGGCCAGCCGGCGGACGGTTGGGTTGCACGAGACGCTGCGGCCGCCCTGCTACCGGGTTCCTGGGAGGGCGTCCTGGAACCAGCGTCCACACCAAGCCCTTGGAAGGCCCAGGCGACGGAGGAGCCCCGTCAGGCAGGGGCCGAGGACGGTGACGGCCCGGGCGGGGACGAGCGTGTCAGGCAGGGGCAGAGGACGGTGACAGGTGATAGGCCGGGCGGGAAGGAGTCAGTCAGGCAGGGGCCGTGGAGGAGACGGGCTGGGTAAGGGTTAGGGTTAGTGTCAGGGCACAAGTCACAATCGCAAAGACCTGGAAGCCACCCGAGTGCCCATCGACCCACGAGTGGGTAAATAAAATGTGGCGCGTGGACACCACGGAGTGCTATTCGGCTATGAGGAGCAGCGGTGAGGGGGCACCTCTCGTGGTTCTCCTGGCCAGAGCTGGAACCCGTTCCAGTAAGCCAAGTATCCCAAGAATGGACACACGAGCACCACGTGCTCGCGCTCACCAGCAAATGGGTACGAACCGATGGACACCTAAGTGGACACAGAGGAATCACCTTCTTCGGGTGGGTGTCGGGCGGGTGGGGGGAGGGGATGGGCATACACATCCATTAGGAATGGGGTGGGTACGCACCGACTGGGGGATGGGCGCACTTGAAGCTCTGACCCGAGGGGGGAGGCTGGGAGAGGGCAACGCACCCGACCTTAACATTGGTGCCCCCACAATATGCTGGAACAACATGAGAGGTAAATGAATAAGAACACGGGGGGGGGGGAGGGGGGCACGGGCAACACATGTCACCTTAATACTTGGACTCCCATCATCTGCTTGAAAAGAGAGAGAAAAGAAAATGCAATAATAGAGATAAGAGACACTTTTTAAAAATAATGAATCCGGCCGGGCGCTGTGGCTCACGCCTGTAATCCTAGCTCTTGGGAGGCCGAGGCGGGCGGATTGCTCAAGGTCAGGAGTTCAAAACCAGCCTGAGCAAGAGCGAGACCCCGTCTCTACTATAAATAGAAAGAAATTAATTGGCCAACTGATATATATATAAAAAATTAGCGGGGCATGGTGGCGCATGCCTGCAGTCCCAGCTACCCTGGAGGCTGAGGCAGAAGGATCACTCGAGCCCAGGAGTTTGAAGTTGCTGTGAGCTAGGCTGACGCCACGGCACTCACTCTAGCCTGGGCAACAAACCGAGACTCTGTCTCAAAAAAAAAAAAAAAAAAAATGAATCCGAAGAGAAAAGTAAAAGGAGGCCTGTGGAGCAGGTCTGGGTGTGACTCCGGATCCCCGAACATCAGGTGCCACCACCAAAGATTCCTACGTGTAGCCCATAGAACCCCAAAAGCAACGGGAGGAGTTCTGGTCACATACTCCCTCAAAATGACATCCTGGCCTTCTTCTGGAACTCCCTCCCCTCTCAGACTCTCAAGGTTTCCTCCAGCGTGTCGGCTCCCACAGAGCAGACCTTTGGTCTGAGACCTGACTGTCCAGAAGCCACGCATGCTGCCGCGTGGCGGCGGTGTCACGGCTCGGGACAAGAGGAGGCCCAACGGCGCGGGCTGGGGCGCCAGGCACCGCGGCGGGCGCTGAGGGTGGGGGTCACCCCCACCCCGGGCCGCCCCCGCACTCCCAGAAACGCGACAGAACCAGAGGCAAAAAAAGAAAAGAAGAAGCCTACGGCACCCGGTATACACCGGGCGGTCTCCCATCCAAGTTCTAACCAGGCCCGACCCTGCTTAGCTTCCGAGACCAGACGGGATCGGGCGCGTTCGGGGTGGTGTGGCCGTGGACGGCGGAGGGCGCCCCTGCCCCGCTCAAGAAGCCGAGCCTCTCTGCGCTTCCCCGCCGCCTCCTCCCGCCCCAGGCCCCGCGCCGGGTCGGGCCTGTTGAGTTCGCCGGCCGGGTCCCGCGGGCTCCGAGGGACGGGGGGTGACAGGCGGGGCGGGCAGGGAGCGGCGGGCCGGGGTTGGGGGCTGTCTCTGTACACACACACACTCACACTCACACTCACTCACTCACTCACACTCACACAAGATGCGCCTCCACGGCTGGACCCGCCAAGGTGGAGACCTTCAAGCCCCCCTCCTCTCCTCGCCTGGCCTCCTTCACCTCCCCGCCCCCCACCCCCAGCGCGCCGGGGCCGCAGACTGCGCACGGGCGGGAGGGGCGGGGCGCTCGCCCTTTGACCCCAGCCAGGGGCGGCCCTCCCCCACAACCCCTTTCAGCTGCGCCCCCCACCCTGTGGCCCGGCGGCCGCCTATTCCCCCGGGCCAGGGCTGGGGCACAGCGCACGGGGGAGGGGAGCCAGTGTATGGGGCGTCTCTCTCTCTCGGGATGTGTCCCATGGGTGGGGTGGTGTGGTTTGTGGGGCGCTGAAGAAATCAGTCCCCTCCATCTCCTCCCTCTGGAAAACACCCAAGCCCTTGGAGAACTGCCCGCACCGCTACCGTGGGGGCCGGGACCCTCCTCTGTGTCCTCCTGTGGCCCAGTCCAAGGGGCCTGGGCCTGGCCGGGGCTGCACTGGACCCCAACCACCCTGGCGTGTGGACTCGCTAAAAATCGGCCATTAGATATTGGATTCCAGCGTCATTGAGGTCATTTCACTAATGAGTGCACCGCAAAGAGTTTCCTAATCCATCTGTGAGGGTGGCAACCGAAAGAGAATTTTAGAGCTGACAGAATAGGCGAGGAAAGGCATAGGAGATTTCCACACCCAGTAAGGAAGCCTTTCCCGAAGTGGAAGAAAGAAAGGAGCAAACAGAGACACCGGTAGCCCGCCCGGATCAGAGTCTGCCCCTGAGAGAAAGTACCCTGACCAGGTTCACCCGTGGGTGGGTCGCGAGCTAGCGGCACTCAGAAGAGCGAGGCCCGCAGTCTGTGCAGAAGACACCTGCACTCGGGTGTGTGTGGCGGCACAATTCACAAGCAGCTCCAGATGTTAAGCCAAGGAGAAGCCAGGGAGTTCCCAACGCCCCAGGTGTCCTCAGCCCACGACTGGCTGCTGTGGGAATGCGAAGCCCGGCTCCTTGTCTCAGAGCGGGGCAACCAGGAGGTGTGATGTCCACCCCGGGGTTCCCAGGAGGATCAGACTGAAGCTGGGACTTGGCCTGAAAGTGTCCCCTCGCATGGCCACCCCCTTCCCCTTCCTGCTCCTCTACTCCTGGTGCCCCTCCATCCAGGGGCCAGACCTTAAAGAGTCACCCGCAAGAGAATCCTGGTCCCAAAGGAGCCTTCTGGGGGACCCCTGCTGAGAGAGGTTGTGGGCATGGCCCGCTGGGGCTCTGCCCGACCCAGGGCTGAGAGATGCAACCTCCCAGCTCTGGGTCCCTGCAGGAAGTGTTGGCAAGCACAGGGCCAGTCCTCCAAAGGCCCAGGTGCAGGGAGCCCAGGCCAAGCAGCCTGTGGAAGAAGCCACATGCTGTGCCACCCCGGGGAACACCACTGCAGGCCACGGCCCTTCCCACCTCCTCCTCCTCCTCCTCCTCCTCCTCCTCCCACCCCGCCCCCGCCCCCGCCCCCACATGGCACAGGGCCCAGAGACACCTCAGACACTTGCTACCCAAAGTGCAAAGGGCATCAGTTGCTCCTCCAAACCCCCCCCCCCAGCCCAGCAGACCACGTTGTCCAGCCAGCCCCCGGGCCTCCCTGGGGTGCCCAGCACAAAAGTGCAGACACCCACCGGACCCTCAATCTCAGTTTTCGGATGTTTTTGCCACTCTAAGGACCCGCAGGCCAGCTGGGCCTTCTGGCAGGACAGAGAGCCCCGGAATCCGACGTGGAGAGCTGGGTATACGTCCCCATGAGGAGGCGGTCCCCACCTCCGCGGCTATCCCCTTGCGGGGAGCGGCAGCCGCGGGGCCTCAGAGAAGACACCAGGCTGGGCCCCCACGGCACAGCGGGAGCACGTCCCCCGCAGGCCACTTAGCGACGGCGGCCAGCCGGCGGACGGTTGGGTTGCACGAGACGCTGCGGCCGCCCTGCTACCGGGTTCCTGGGAGGGCGTCCTGGAACCAGCGTCCACACCAAGCCCTTGGAAGGCCCAGGCGACGGAGGAGCCCCGTCAGGCAGGGGCCGAGGACGGTGACGGCCCGGGCGGGGACGAGCGTGTCAGGCAGGGGCAGAGGACGGTGACAGGTGATAGGCCGGGCGGGAAGGAGTCAGTCAGGCAGGGGCCGTGGAGGAGACGGGCTGGGTAAGGGTTAGGGTTAGTGTCAGGGCACAAGTCACAATCGCAAAGACCTGGAAGCCACCCGAGTGCCCATCGACCCACGAGTGGGTAAATAAAATGTGGCGCGTGGACACCACGGAGTGCTATTCGGCTATGAGGAGCAGCGGTGAGGGGGCACCTCTCGTGGTTCTCCTGGCCAGAGCTGGAACCCGTTCCAGTAAGCCAAGTATCCCAAGAATGGACACACGAGCACCACGTGCTCGCGCTCACCAGCAAATGGGTACGAACCGATGGACACCTAAGTGGACACAGAGGAATCACCTTCTTCGGGTGGGTGTCGGGCGGGTGGGGGGAGGGGATGGGCATACACATCCATTAGGAATGGGGTGGGTACGCACCGACTGGGGGATGGGCGCACTTGAAGCTCTGACCCGAGGGGGGAGGCTGGGAGAGGGCAACGCACCCGACCTTAACATTGGTGCCCCCACAATATGCTGGAACAACATGAGAGGTAAATGAATAAGAACACGGGGGGGGGGAGGGGGGCACGGGCAACACATGTCACCTTAATACTTGGACTCCCATCATCTGCTTGAAAAGAGAGAGAAAAGAAAATGCAATAATAGAGATAAGAGACACTTTTTAAAAATAATGAATCCGGCCGGGCGCTGTGGCTCACGCCTGTAATCCTAGCTCTTGGGAGGCCGAGGCGGGCGGATTGCTCAAGGTCAGGAGTTCAAAACCAGCCTGAGCAAGAGCGAGACCCCGTCTCTACTATAAATAGAAAGAAATTAATTGGCCAACTGATATATATATAAAAAATTAGCGGGGCATGGTGGCGCATGCCTGCAGTCCCAGCTACCCTGGAGGCTGAGGCAGAAGGATCACTCGAGCCCAGGAGTTTGAAGTTGCTGTGAGCTAGGCTGACGCCACGGCACTCACTCTAGCCTGGGCAACAAACCGAGACTCTGTCTCAAAAAAAAAAAAAAAAAAATGAATCCGAAGAGAAAAGTAAAAGGAGGCCTGTGGAGCAGGTCTGGGTGTGACTCCGGATCCCCGAACATCAGGTGCCACCACCAAAGATTCCTACGTGTAGCCCATAGAACCCCAAAAGCAACGGGAGGAGTTCTGGTCACATACTCCCTCAAAATGACATCCTGGCCTTCTTCTGGAACTCCCTCCCCTCTCAGACTCTCAAGGTTTCCTCCAGCGTGTCGGCTCCCACAGAGCAGACCTTTGGTCTGAGACCTGACTGTCCAGAAGCCACGCATGCTGCCGCGTGGCGGCGGTGTCACGGCTCGGGACAAGAGGAGGCCCAACGGCGCGGGCTGGGGCGCCAGGCACCGCGGCGGGCGCTGAGGGTGGGGGTCACCCCCACCCCGGGCCGCCCCCGCACTCCCAGAAACGCGACAGAACCAGAGGCAAAAAAAGAAAAGAAGAAGCCTACGGCACCCGGTATACACCGGGCGGTCTCCCATCCAAGTTCTAACCAGGCCCGACCCTGCTTAGCTTCCGAGACCAGACGGGATCGGGCGCGTTCGGGGTGGTGTGGCCGTGGACGGCGGAGGGCGCCCCTGCCCCGCTCAAGAAGCCGAGCCTCTCTGCGCTTCCCCGCCGCCTCCTCCCGCCCCAGGCCCCGCGCCGGGTCGGGCCTGTTGAGTTCGCCGGCCGGGTCCCGCGGGCTCCGAGGGACGGGGGGTGACAGGCGGGGCGGGCAGGGAGCGGCGGGCCGGGGTTGGGGGCTGTCTCTGTACACACACACACTCACACTCACACTCACTCACTCACTCACACTCACACAAGATGCGCCTCCACGGCTGGACCCGCCAAGGTGGAGACCTTCAAGCCCCCCTCCTCTCCTCGCCTGGCCTCCTTCACCTCCCCGCCCCCCACCCCCAGCGCGCCGGGGCCGCAGACTGCGCACGGGCGGGAGGGGCGGGGCGCTCGCCCTTTGACCCCAGCCAGGGGCGGCCCTCCCCCACAACCCCTTTCAGCTGCGCCCCCCACCCTGTGGCCCGGCGGCCGCCTATTCCCCCGGGCCAGGGCTGGGGCACAGCGCACGGGGGAGGGGAGCCAGTGTATGGGGCGTCTCTCTCTCTCGGGATGTGTCCCATGGGTGGGGTGGTGTGGTTTGTGGGGCGCTGAAGAAATCAGTCCCCTCCATCTCCTCCCTCTGGAAAACACCCA
>NW_027439031.1:0-34794 GCF_040939455.1 Microcebus murinus | reverse complement strand
GGCTTATTTTATGGGTAGGTCTTATTTTCAGGGAAACATGGTAGGACGCATCTGTACACTCCTAGGGAAAGTTGAGAGTGACAAGGATGAGTTAGGGCACATGTGCTCACATCACCAAATTACCCTCCAGCTGCGATTCTTGCTTTCAATAAGCAGCACGTGGTGTCTCTCCCCACTGCCATTGCTGGTTGCCAGGCAGTACCCACTGCTGTGTGGCCTCGCGTGACTTAACTAACAACTCTGAACCCTAATTTGTTAATATTAAGGATAACACGACACCGCATAAGGGCTTTATGAAGTAACAAAGGTAGGGAATAACAGTAGCCCGTATCACACTATTATCATCATTTGTCAATGTGATGAGGAAAACACGTCCTTTTTAACCAGAATTTCTTTGACCACAAGAGGCATGGAGCACTTTTTCACAGGTTAATTGGCTATTTCACTAGTGGACTGGCCGTGCATGTCCTTGTTTTTCCTCCTCAGTGCTTGGCTTTTACTTATGGATACGTGAGAGTTCTTTATGAAAGAGAACCGTATGCTGTATGCTTTGCTTGTGTTTCCTTTTTGCTGTTACATCAAAGGTTTACACGTTTGACGGAGTCCTTTATGTCTATCTTCCCTTTACGATGCTCACGCTGGCAGGCGCGTGCTGAGTCCCTCGGATCCAGGGCGTCGGGACAGGTGTTCACAGGGCAGGTTCCGCAGCCAACCGCCCGGTCGTCTCTGAATGGCGGCAGAGCTACGGACAGATGTGACCTGGGAGGCCTGGCCCAGCCGGGGCTCTCGGAAGGTTTCCCCCGCCCCCAGCTGGGAGATGCACAGGACGCAGCCAGGCAGCCGGGTGGCGAGGGTGACCACTGGGTTCCAGGTGAAGGAGCCAGGACAGGTGGGGGCGTCTGAGGAGGGCTGGGGCCAGACCCGGTGAGGCCCTGCGCGCTGGTGCCGAGAGTCTGGTTTGTGCCGACAGCAAGAAGCCGCCTCTGGCTGATGGTGAGCAGCAGTGACCCGTCCAGTCTGCCTGCCGTGGGGACTGGCCTGGCAGGAGGCTGGGGTGGGGACGGTGGACCTGACTGTGGTGTGGAGAGACCCGGAAGGCCGAGAAGAGGAGGGACCAGGAAGAGGAAGCTCTGGAAGAGAAGGTTTGGAACGAGTTTGACAGCCGTCGAGAAGCAAGAGAAAAGGATGAGAGGTCAGGGACACGGGGGAGGGTGGGTCACTGCTGGATGGAGTCAGGTGGAGGAGGGGCTCCCACGGGCCACGCGGGATGGAGAGCAGGGGACGTGGCTCCTGGGGCGGCAGCAAGACTTATGCAGAGGACACTGCAGACCCAGGACTGTGGCGTGGTGGGTCATGGGGATGGCAGCCAGGCCAGGCGGGGAGGGCGGGAGACTGGCCTGTCCAGCTGGCAGCAGAGAAGGAGCGGTGGGCCCAGCGGCCGGAATACGTCTCGAGTCAGCCTCTCACGTTTGTATTTTGGAGATGCTGAGAGATGCTCTGGAGCAGAAGCGGGAGCGGCACGTGGACCGCTCACGGCGGCCCGTGAGTTGGAACCTGAGCCCCGCTCTCCACTCTCCGCCTGGGCGGCCGTCTGTGCCGCCGCTGCCTGGAGGCCGGGCTCTGAGGGCAGTGGGCAGAGAAGCGTGGGCTGCGGGCCAGCTGACCTGGTGGAAAAGGCCCGACACTCGTCATGAGTGACAGCGGCGGGGCGCCCCTTCCGTCACTGCAGACGCTCTTGGTGCCGCACCCCTGCAGCGCACGCTGACGCCTCCTGGCCCGAGCCGGCGCCGAGACTCTTGGGCAGCATGGGACTCTGTGCTGCGATTATTAACATTTATTTGAAAATAAACATTGTCAATAAAGAGTATTAGGAAAAACGTTCAGCATTGGTTTTTCCAAACATTATGTGTACTTTTTAAAAAGCCAAAAAAACTCCTGTTTCAGACCATTCCAGGACCCGGGTAATTATGGTGATAACGGTGGTGAACCGAACGAGCCGCTGAGATTTCCTGTGAATCCAGCTGGACTAATCACGGCCCCACGAACACCCGGATCACCACAGAGCTGGGAGGTGACCCTGCGTCACTGCCCCGTGCGCAGACAGGGCTGGGCTTCCGGGCCGAGGCGGGTCGCCGGAGCCGCCTCACGAGGCAGATTCCACGGCTGTGGCCCTGGAGCGCCAGACCGCGCAGGCCGGGCGCCTGGAACACCTGACGCCTGGCGACCGTGAGACCTTATAGAGTCCTTAGGGTACAACGTGTAACCGCGACAACACCAGGTTGTCATTCTGCTGCCACCTGCTACTAATCCTGCACTTTCTGTGTGCAAAAAATCTGAGCGCAAACCGGGTTTTCCTAATGAAATGTTCACGGTGACTTGCAAGATCTGTGCAAAGGCACTGCAGCTTCACCCGACAAAGTCACTTCCTTCCCTGTTTTCTGCAGCCCTGACACTCTCCACTCTCCGGCCTGGCGTCTTTGCTCACGTGCCCGGGGAGGATCGCAGACAGCAGGGGAGCCTGGCGCGGCGTGAGCTCCAGGAACCACTCCTGAGGGCCGTGCCGCAGCCGGCATTGATACGGAGCAGGGAATACAGCTGTTGTTTCTAAACACTCTCTCTTCCTTCCTATTCTTCCTGTTGGTTTATATTTTTAAAAGGCAGAAAGGACACGGAGGCCAGTCAGGAAGGCCAGTTCTGTGCTTGCGCTGCCACGAGGGCCCAGCGGACACGGCTGGGCCTGACGGAGTCCTCTGACCGACAGTCCCCAGCTGAAGCCTGTGGGCCATGGGTGGAGAAAACTCACCCTGGCTCACGGACTAGGTGGAGGGATCTGAACAGCTATGCAGTCTGTGATACCATTCTCCTTCCCTTAGGGGGTATTTTCTGTATTTCCAAGGATCTGTAATTCATGGATCACAGGGTCCAAGCTTTGGCAACAATAAGGTTCTCAGGAGGAAGCGCAGGAAGTTGACCAGACCAGGGGGGATGAAGCCTGCGTGGGCTGCACCGGGGAGGCTCCTGCCCCGTCGCCTTGTCCTTATTTTCTCGGTATGTCGAGGCTCAGCCACTGGCCGGGGCGGCACAGCCCAGAGACAGACCCCGCCCGGCCAGGAAGGGCCTGCTGCTGGCGCTTGGCAAAATCACACAGGAAATCCGCACTGTCTTCTCGGGCCGTGGTCCTAGTGGGGCTTCTCGTCCCCAGGGGAGCGGGGATCGTAATGGATCGTTACACGGGAAAAGTCGATATAAGGCCATTTGCACAAGGACTGTTTGCCAAACACAAAAGAACTGGCTTTAATCCGCTTGGCACCAGCCCCTGCTCTGGACAGCACCGATTCGCCCCAGCCCGTGTGAGATGAGGGAAGGTCACTGGGAAAGGCCGTTTCCTCTGTGAGATCCTGGCAGCCCATGAGGAGCTGCAGGCACGGGGTGGCCAGCCCCTGCCACCGCCAGCCCCCGCAGAAATCCCGCCTGCCATTCACACCCAGCCTCCTTCCTGCGTGTGTAGTACTGTCGCTGCCATGTGTCTACCTTTGTTCTGTTGCTGTTATCATTGTGTATTTGTTTACAGCTCACCTTGCAACCTCAGAATGGTCTAAGGCCAATCGAGAAGCGTACAAGAGGAACGGTAATATCTTGTGATCTTTTTATAATATCAGAAAAGCAGCAGTTGAAATAAATAAAAAGCAACAAAAACACCTACAGTGACTATGGCACAGCGCCGTTCTCTGACGCCCACCTGACCACCAATGCCCGTGAGGACAGACCACTGCTAACGTTTTTACATTTTTATGCACTTATTTTCTCCTTGCTTCTCTCTGCTGGCTGAGATTCCTGGGGCACAGTCCTGAACAAGGTAAGACCTCCGTCCTGTCACAAGCCTGCGACACCAGCTGTCCCCAGTGGCAGGCTAGACTGGACGGGGGTGGGGCCCGCGTGCTCCCCGTCTGTCACGTGATCTCTTTGGAGCGGGGGAACTTTCTCCTGGTGAAGCCGGACGGTGCTGCCATCGCGGTGTGGCCAGCGGCCTGAGAGCGCGACGAGCCCCCCTGGCGGGGAGGGAGGCCGATGTCCGTGGACAGGCTGGTGACGAGACATGCGCCCCCACCCCTCGGAGCCAAAGTGGCCTAATCGGCTCTCTGGGGGAGGTGGCGACCCTGCCCTGCTCGTTCTCGGCAGCCCAGCCGAGGCAGGGCCCCTCCCCACCTGGTGACCACCCCGGGGCAGGGCCCTCTCAGGAAGGGACACCCTCCCTGCGGCATTCACGCTCCTGCCGTCACAGAACATTGCTCCCAGCGGCCAGAGTGAGTTACCAGACCGTGGCTTTTACGCTGACTCAAACTCCTTTCATTCTGACCCGGCCCGCACGGCTCCCCACAAACACACAGTCACTGAAACGAGTTTTGTGAAATCTTTCTGATTTTACCCCCGGTGACAAACTCTGGAGTTTCCTATGTCACTAATCACAGACTCAGCAGGAGGACCCACGAAACTGATCTCCCAGCCCACGAACAGGCCACGCCGGCATCTGAACAGCACAGGGCTGTACTTACAGCAGCTGCCGTGGCCCGCCCTCCGTGGGCGGGGAGGGCCGACGGCCTCTGGGGTCTGCGCCTGCACAGTCCTCAGCCCGGTGCTGGGTCATGTCGCCCAGCGTGGCCCGTCCATGATTAGCTCGCGTGCTTCCTCCTTCCAAAGAGGAGGAAGCAGTGGCCCCGATGGCCCGTGCCGAGGGAAGGTCACCCCTCTGGTGTTTCATCCACGGCTGGGGCGGAGCCTGGGAGCCGGAAGACACCTGGGGCTGGCGAGGGGTGAGGACTTCACAGGGAAGCCCTTCGGGAGCAAGCGTGCGCCAGCCCCAGCGGCCCCTGACTGGACGTGTGGCTCCGCCCGAACGCCACCTGCCAGAGCTCGGCTCCTTCCCACGGGACCCGGCGCGCCCGGCGGTCTGAGCACACTCACCTGCAGGACGATGGGCAGCTGCTCGGGCGGGTTCCGGTTCTCCACGCCCATGGTCAGCCACACCTGGAACGCGGTCAGCTGCTCCGCGAAGAACGGGCTGTGCTGTGGGCGGCAGAGGAGAGCGAGTCAGGGCTGCGCCCCAGACGCTGGCCGCCCTCGCCTGTCCAGGTCTGCGCGAAGCCCCGCTCTGCAGGACCGCGATGGTCCCGGCAGGAGGAAAGTGCGCCCACTCTGGGGACACCACAAGAGCCCACTGGGTTGGTGACGAGACCAGACACGGGCGAGGGGTGGGTGGGGAGAGGTCCAGGGCCTGGGCACCCCCAGGCTGGAGCCGTTGCACGCAGCTGGGGCGCTGTGACAGGAGGAAGTTTGGGAATCAGCCTGGGACACGGGGCGCCCGCCGTGTCTGTTGGACACGCGAGTGGGTGGCTGACCACGTGTGGCCGCAGGTCGGGAGAGAGACACTTAGGAGTCGACGGCGTGTAAACTCTCCCTACGTGAAGTGAGAAAGAGAAGGGGCCCAAGGAGCTGAGGTGGACCCCGCAAGGGAGGTTGTCCGGGCACAGCCCAGCCGGGGCTGGACTCCAGGGAGGGGCCTTGTCCAGAAGGATGACGTGGCCAGCAGGGTTGCAGGGTCACCGGGAAGGGCCTGGAAAACTATGACCAAAAACGGACCACAGCTGGCTTGGAAGCTGGGGGTCGTCGGGACCCACAAGAACAGCCTGGGCTCGGCACAAGTGCGCCCAGCCTGGGCGCAAACGGGAGAGACGGGCACTGGACCCGAGCACCGACAGTCTGCAGGACTCGCTGCAGAGGGAAGGATGGCAAACGGGAGAGACGGGCACTGGCCCGAGCACCGACAGTCTCTGCAGGACTCGCTGCAGAGGGAAGGACGGCAGCAGCAGGACCCGGAACACACTCTACAGGCATGAGGACAGGGGCTGCCTGGGCGCGGATGAGAAAGGCTAGCTAAGGGAGCCTGGCTGCAGGAGAGGCTGCAGGGGGTGCTGGGGGAAGGCAGGGGCTGGGCTGCCCCTGGGGGGCGGGGGCGGCACCTGCAGGCCCAGGTGCAGAGAAGGGGAAGACATACAGTGGACCCTGCTCTCCGGCAGCTTCTGTCTCCCCAGCGACACAGAAACGGGGTGTCCCCTGGCAGTGAGGGCAGAGGAGGAGCAGGAGCCGGCAGGGCGAGGGCGAAGTGGTGGAGATGGGACTAAGGGACACGCATGGTCGGACTGCCGGGCAGCACTGGGCTGCGGGGCCATCGTGGGCAGGTTCGTGGGGACCGGGCCTCGTGGGCCTGGGCTCACCTGGTCGGCTCAGCCACGGGCACAGGCTCAGCCACAGATACAGGCTCAGCGCGGCCAGGTGGGAGCTCTGTGGGTGCCATGGGGCCGGTGGCTGGAGAGGGGGAGGGGTTTACAAGAGTGACCCCAGGGCCGGGCCGAGGAGCAGGAGGGCGGGGCGGCCGAGGCCCCAGCTGACGGGTCTGGAGGAGCACTGAAGTCAGAGTCGTGGGGATGGGTGAGAGGCGGGTCCCCAAGGTCTGCCTGTCCTGCACTGGGGCCACAGTGTCCTTTACCAGCCACGGCAAGGACGGGCACGCCACGGCAAGTGGCTCCGGGAGGAGGGCGGTCAGGCCGCGGGAAGGCCTGGGAAGCGCGCGGCCTCGAGGAGGCGGCCTGCTTGATTCCTCCTCACCAGAGTCGCCCCACTCGGTGCACGGTGCTGCCTGCCCTGCGCCCCGAGCACAACGAGTCCCACAGTTCTCAGTGTCTCCCCACCCGCCATCCTCTCTTCCCCACTCTTTTCCTGTCCTGGGGGCGTGGGTGGCCGCAGGTCAGCGTGTCCCGTGCGCGTGGAGAGGGTGGGGGGTGTGTCTCTGTGCGGCGCGTTTGGGCGCAGCCCCACGTGGCCCCATGCACGGGGAGCCCGGCTGCAGGGAGCTGCAGCCCTGGAGCAGCCCGGCGGGCAGAGCCCTGCTGCCCCAGGAAAGCCAGCGTCCCATGAGGACTCAGCAGAGAGCAGTCGCCATTTAGGGGCTCGTGCCTGATGACGTCGGCCCACATGACGATAATCACCTCGGAGGGTGACCTGCGAAGTTGGCACGGAGCCCTCAAAGTGAACTTTCTGTTTGCAAGCGTGAATCAGTCAAAAGTTGGTGTAAAAAACCCTCGTTAGGTCCCCCCCTCCACCATGCCGTGGGAATGTGGTTTTACTGAGCTGGACAAGCCTCCCGTCTGCGAATGGGAGTCAGGTAACGCAGACAATCACGTCTCTTCTCTCTCTCAAATCAGCTTTTGCCTCATGGATTTTCATGGCGCTCGTGGCCGCAGTAACCGCTCCACGCAGAAAGGAAAAGGAAGCTCCTGCTCTGCTCACCCCGAGCTGACAGAAAGGAAGAGCGCGGCGCTGCCAGCTCAGAGCTTGTCACGCTGCCTGAGCGGGGAAGCTGACAAATGAGAGCGGTACGAGCACGGCTCGGCGTTTGGAATGACGCCCCCCACGGCACCTCGGGGGCTGCCCGCGCCGCGCCAGGATGACTCACGGCCCTGATGCGGCCACAGCGCCAGGCCCCCACAGCACGGCGCGGCTCACCACCCTCGCGGGCCGAGGGCCTGAGTCACTTGGCCACAGCCACACACTCATGCCTCCCTCCTGGGGCGACGCCGAGGCCAGGCGTCTGCTCTGCCGCCAGCCCGGGTGTCGGATGGTCTGGCGTTCGAAACACGGGCGCCACAAGCCACAGGCCGACAAGGGGAAGGTCGGCTGGGGGCCTCGGACTCACACCCCACCACCGAGGCCACCCGGCCAGATTGCAGCCACCGTCCGGCCCAGCACGCAGCCCTTCTCCTCTGCTGCGCTGACCCTTCCCCTGGACGGGTGTCCGTCCCGACAGTGGCGGGATGTGCCTGCCGCTGTGACCACCTCGCGGCGCACAGAGGAGACAACAGGGACCCGCCGAGCGGGCGAGATCATTCGTGTCCTTCCCACGCGTGAGCTGTGCGCTCCTGCCACCCCTGACACTCCATGTCCCCAGGCCCCCGCAGTGCAGGAAGCTCCCCAGCCTTCCTGCCACGTCACCAAACACCATTCTGACGCGGTCTACACTCCACCGTTCACTGGGACCTGACCCTCCCAGCTGCGGGGCTGTGGAGAGGGGTGTCTACACTGGACTTTCCCGTAGTATGTCTGAAAAAGAGGCTTTAGGATGGAGCCTGTGAGTTATAGGTAAACTGTTACAATGCAGAAGTGAATTTAGGAAAGCTGCTGAACAGAATCACTTGCAAACTACATGTATTTATACACACAAAGAGAACTCAATATGAAACTTTAAAAAACACCATTTATGACCATGTTGATGGATATTAAGACCCAACAGTGCAGAAATGGTGACTTCCCCCAAATCAATCTATAGATGCATTGTAATCTCAATTAAACATCCAGCAGGTTCTTTGTAGAAATTAACAAATTGATCCCCAAATTCACAGGGAAATGCAGAGGGCTAAAAGTACCCAAGGCAATCTTGTAAAAGAACAGGGCTGCGGGCCTCGGCCCACCGCTCAGAAACCGTCTTACACGGCGCCCGAGTAGAGACTGGCAGCGGCACAAGGACCAGTGGGACAGACAGACACAGAGACAGCCAAGGGACCACACGGGCAACCTGGGCAGGCCGGACGCTTACAAGAGGGGGAAATGCTCCTGCCTCTGTCTCAGGCCACACATGCAAGTGGATTCTAGAAAAACTGCAGGTCTAAAGGTGAAAGGGAAACCACAGACGCTCCTAGGAGAAAAAGAGGAGAGAACGTCTCCTCAGGGACACCAAAAGCCATGACGGTAAAAGAAAAAAAATTGATAAATCAGATTTTGCTAAAATAAGGAATTTCTCTTCATCAAGAAAAAACATTTAAAAAGTGAGAAACGAAGGCCGGGTGTGGTGGCTCACGCCTGTAATCCCAGCACTCTGGGAGGCCGAGGCGGGCGGATCGCTTGAACTCAGGAGTTTGAGACCAGCCTGAGCAAAAGCGAGACCCCCAGCTCTACTATAAATAGAAAGAAATTAGCCAAACAACTAAAAATAGAAAAAAATTAGCCGGGCATGGTGGCACACGCCTGTAGTCCCAGCTACCCGGGAGGCTGAGGCAGGAGGATCTCAACTTGAGCCCAGGAGTCTGAGGTTGCTGTGAGCTGGGCTGACGCCACGGCACTCTAGCCCAGGCAAGAGAGTGAGACTCTGTCTCAAAAAAAAAATAAAAATAAAAATAAATAAATAAATAAAAAGTGAGAGGCGAAGTCCCCAGAGTGAAAAAAGATACTCATAATACATGACTAACAATTGGTTTCAGTATATATCCAGAACCACCCCAGATCAGTAAGAAACAGACAGCACGAAAGAAAAATGGTTAAAAGACTTGAACAATTTACAAAAGAGGACATTCAAATGGCCAGGAAAAACATGAAACGCTGCTCTAGTAGCCCTCGGGGACACAGGACAGGCTCTCGAGGAGCGTCTTTCCACGCTGAGCTGTAACAGCCAAATAAATAAACAGGCGCAGCAGCTGAGACTCTTCCACTGGCGGCAGGAGCACGAACCAACTCAGCCGCTTTGGAGAACCGTCCAGCAGCAGCGACTACGAGGAACGGGTGCCACCCCGTGACCCGGAAGCACCTCCCAGTGGACGTGCCGGCAGACACGTGCCACATGGTGCATTTGGGGGGGTGGAGCCACAGATACGAACAAATGATATTTTAATGCAATATTTAAAAGATAAAAAGGATATTTTAATGCAATATTTAAAAGATAAAAATTAACGCAAAAATCTATTATGCACAAAACATCGACATTTCAAACAAAGTGGGGTCAGTGTTACTGCTTCTTTCTTTGCCCCAGGCTCTGGGAGACTAGACCAGCGCCAACCCCCGCACTGCGCCTGAGGGCCAGAGACCGGAACCCGCCGGCTGCAGAACGGACAGAGTGTGGAGCCTCCTGTCCTGCGCTAACAACGCGCTGTGACCACAGGTGACAAGCGTGCTGGGTGAAAGCAGGAAGACACAGAGAGCCCCCATGCTGAACGGTTCTGTCTGTCCAGGTGCAAAGCCGGGCAGGAGAGCGGCCCCTCGGGGGTTGAGGGCAGGAGCAGGGGGGAGCCTGATTTGGGTGCTGGTCACATGTGCGTGCTCCACTTGTAGACATTCGCAAGGCTGCGCGTTTGTGATGTAGACCAGAGGTCCCCGGCCTTTTTGGCACCAGGGACTGGTTTCATGGAAGGTGATTTTTTTTCACGGGTAGGGGTGGGGTAAGGCGGAGCCCAGGTGGTGCCGCCCGTGGTGGGGAGGGACTGGCAGCAAATGCAGAGGGAGCCTCGCTGGTCGCTCCCTCCTGCCGTGTGGCTCCGGCCCAGGTTTCACGGAAGACAAGTTTTCCACGGACAGGGGTGGGGTGGGGTGGGGCTAGGGGTGGCGGCGGAGCCTGGTCCCTAACAGGACCGGTACAAGTCCGGGGACTGTGGTTCGGGGGCTGCAGGTGTAGGCAGTTTTCTACACGTATGTAAAACCTCCAAAAAAGAGGAAGCAAACTAAAAAACCCACATCAATTGTCTCCTCCCTGTCCCGACACGGTGAAACTATTCCCACGCCTGGACTATTGATTCCAGTAGGTTAGAAAAGATAGCACAAAATCCTTGTTAAGACACTTGTCGAAGACACCTGGCACAGAGATAGAAGCGTTCAGTTTAAAGGGGACACACATGCAGACAAGAACGGAGTCATTCCACGCAAAAGCAGGCAGCTCTCGTCACTTAAAAGCACAAAGCGAAGCCATGATCGGTGCAAAAAGGCCGAGGTTTCCTGAGGGTTCCCACACTTCTGCCTGCGCTGGCAGGCTCTGGCCCCCGTAGGACGTGCAGGCACGCGGGGTGTGGCTGGGGAGGAGGCGGGCGCGGTCCCCGCTCTCCACCAAGTTTGTGACTGGGAAGGAGACCCTGCCCCTGCCCCACGGAATCTGTGGTCTGGGCCACGTCAGAGCCAAGCACGCCGCGGGAGCCCAGGGAAGGCCGAGCAGCTTCCACGTCGGGCAGCCTGCGATGCACGTGACGGGCATCGGAGGAGACGGACGGATGATGGGTGGACGGGCGGACGAGGCGCGCAGAGCAAGAGCAGCGCATGCCCGTGGCAGGAGTGAGTGGTGGGCACAGGGTGCTCTCTGCACAGCCTTGCCAACGTCGCTCTAAGGTTGAACAAGTGCACAGTGTCACCCCACCATCACGCCATACAGAGGGCAGCAGAGGATACGGAGGAGTCCTGGTGGATCCCCGGAGGGTTGACGCACTCGCAGGCGCACACCCAGGCTCCTGGATGCGCAGGCCAAACGCGTCCCCGGTGACCTCGATGTGCGCCGACGGGAAGCACCTTTGTTGCGAGCTGAACCTTTCTTGGGCACAGGTGCCTCTGACCCTGGCTCAGGGTGTGCCCCCCTCAAATCCGTGACGGCAGCTTCCTGTGAGCAGGGCCCCGTGCATGAATACAGGAGGGCCACGTGCCGGGCTCTGTCCTTGGCACCTTATCTACATGGACTCGCTCAGGCCTCACGATGTCCCAGAACCAGACACCACTGTAACTTCCCCTTTAAATGAGGAAACTGAGGCACGGGAGGCTACCCAGGTGGCACGGCGAGGCTCCAAGGCTCTGAAGCCCTCTCAGGTGTGAGGAAAGGCCCAGGTGACCTGGCCCCAGCCTCACCCTCTCTGCCCCGTCTGGGCCTCAGCGGACGGCTGGGAGCCTTGTCCCTACGAGCCGCTCTGGGCCCCTCTGTGCCCCTCTGTGCCCGCGGTGCCCTCTGCTTGTCCCCAACCTGTGTGCTGCACTGATGCGGCTTCCTAGGGCAGGGACCGGGTCCTATCCTCCATGTCCCGAGCTGGAGTCTCACACAGCGAGTGCTCAGCAAACACAAAACCAGGAGGGCTCCGGCGAGCGGCTGTGGAGACCCCCAGTGGCGTCCACTGCGCTGGCAGGGGCCGTGCGTCAAACAAGGCCAGCACACACGGGAGGAACCGCCTCGGCTGCCTGCGACTCCACTGCCTGCGTGTGGCCTGGGGCCCATTCCCCTTAGTGCTCAGCATCGCACCCTACGCGTCATGTCCCTCGGGGCAGAGAGTGGACGGTTAAAGACGGGGTCACCGCTCGTGGGGAGTGAGAAGCCTGCGTTAAGATAAACCAGATTTATAATGTCAACGTTTGAAAGTAACATGTTTTTCAAGCTGGTCAGGCGGCCCAGCCCATAGTCCCAGCTACTCGGGAGGCTGAGGCAGGAGGATGGCCTGAGCCCAGGAGATGGAGGCTGCAGGGAGCCGTGATAGCGCCGCTGCATTCCAGCCAGGGCGACAGAGTAAGACCCTGTCATTTTAAAAAGAAAAGAAAAGAAAAAAAGATGTTTTAAAACGGTTGACCATTTTCAAAATCTAACTTTAACTCCTGGCTGACCCAATCTTTTAACTGCATTTTGCTTCCAGGCAGGTGAACAAAATCTCGGCCACCCCAGCGGCCGGGGCGCTCCCCAGGTGGGGGCTCTGTAGACCAGGGAAGGAGCCGCCGCAGCGGACGCGGTCGGAGGGACTCACCCTGAACGCGGTGCCTTCCTCGATGATGGTCGGCAGCTGAGACAGGCAGATGTCCACGGCGAGGTCCCAGGCCTGCCTGGGGAGAGAACAGAGCGACACCCACCACGCGTTATGGGTGGCGCGCAGGTGCGGGCACCGCCCAGGGCCTGGGCACCGAGGGCCTGGGCACCGAGGGCCTGGGCAGGGCACGAGCCCAGCCACCCTGCATGGCGCTCAGAACTGTCTAGGCCGCGGGAAACACCCGAGGGGAGGCCGGGAGGGGACGTGGAGACCGGGCACCAGGGGTGCTGGCAGCTCTAACTGTTCTGCCATGTTCTTTTTCCTCTTTAAAATGAGAAAATAACCTGGGAAAATAAAGGAATGCCTCCCACCCGCTAGTGTGGCTTCTGACCGTCCAGCCAACGTGCAGCCCCACGCCCGCGCGCGGAGGTCCCCACCGTCACACAGAAACGTGGGTCAGATGCCGGGGCCGGCCAAGGCGCTTCACAGCAACAGGCGGGTCGGCGTGGGGCCAGAGGACGGCGCCCGGCCTGCGGACCTACGTCCCTTGTGGTCAGAACTGAGGCCTGGGTGGTGACCAGCACGGGCAGGCCCCGGCACCCCTCGCCCAGGCCGTCTGAGCGGGGCTGCCGGAGGCCAGGGATGCACTGGTGACCCACAAACCACGCGGGAGGCAGCTTGGCCCTTGAGGACAAGACAGGCCGTGCTTGTTCGGGCGATGGGTGAGAATCTTCTTGATGCGCGGGCTTGGCCAAGGCTGCCAGTTCCCTGTGGCAGCACTCACAAGACGGGCAGCGACCCCTCCAGGCCCCCGGCTGTGCTCGGCAGTCCCTGTCCCAGAGGGTGGCCTGTGCCCTGTTCAAGCGTCAGACCTGCCCTTTGGGGCCAGTTTTGAACTTAACGGTAAAAGCCCATTGCAAAATGATTTATGTGGTTTCAACAACACATGTCTTGCATAGCTCTAGGGGGCCAGGGCTGGGAGCCTCTGAGCAGTCCAGCTGCACTTACGAAGGCCCCTTTGGCAGGCGTCTCTCTTGCGGGCAGCTTCTGGATGGCCCGAGAGCACTACAGAGCAGGAAGCACTTGGGTTTGAAGCCAGATAAGCCCAGGGTTCAAAGAAAGGGTCTAAAAAACATCCTTTCCTATGTGTATAATTTGGGGCATAATTATAATGTATATATATATATACATATTTTATACACTTTTAATTTGAGTTGCTTTCAGATCTACAGAAGAGTTGCTGCAACAGAGAGTCTCCCCAGGTAGTGTCCCCAGCCCCCCGTCTCGAGGTTTATAGATCCGTGATCGACGACTGCTCGAACGATTGATGGCACAGGCCTTAACGAGACGCCGGCACTGTCAGGACTAAGCGCTAGTTATTCCCTGGCGTAAGCTACCTTGTTACTTCCCAGCGACAAGTCTGGCAGGTGGGAACGCCCGATGGGAGGTGACACAGGTGCGGAGGAGGATGGGACGAGGAGAGCTGACCTTACTTGGTGCTGGTCGACAAAGCGTGGGCTTCTCCCGCTACCCGTCTGACCCCCAACACAGCACAGGCGGCTCCCGCCCCGCTGAGGAAGCTCAAGGGAGGAAGAAGCCGCCCAGGGCCGCTGGGGAGTGACGGGGGCGCCCATTGTGATCCCCAAGTCACCATATGCCACAACCGCCCACTCTGTCCCTCCCTCTAAAGCGCTTTCCCCTCTGGATTCCATGAGGGTTCTCCTGCAGCCTCCCTGTCACAGTGGTCAGGATAAGCACACGAGGTGGCCCCCGCCTCCCCAGTTCCTGCTAACTGACCCCTTCCCCAGGCTCTGGGCTCCCCACACCATGTGCTCCTGTCTACTCTGTCCCCACTCACCGACACCCAGACACGTTCTGAAACACTCACCCTCTCTGGAGCCCCAGACCCGAGTCCACGGCAGGACCAGCAGGCATGTCTGAGCTGGGCCCAACCCCGTCCCCGGTTCCTGCTAACCGACCCCTTCCCCAAGCTCTGGGCTCCCCACACCGTGTGCTCCTGTCTGCTCTGTCCCCACTCGCTGACACCCAGACACGTTCTGAAACATTCACCCTCTCTGGAGCCCCAGACCCGAGTCCACGGCAGGACCAGCAGGCATGTCTGGGCCAGGCCCAACCCCGCCCCCCTGTTCCTGCTAACTGACCCCTTCCCCAGGCTCTGGGCTCCCCCACACCGTGTGCTCCTGTCTGCTCTGTCCCCACTCGCTGACACTCAGACAGTATCTGAAACACTCACCCTCTCTGGAGCCCCAGACCCGAGTCCACGGCAGGACCAGCAGGCATGTCTGAGCTGGGCCCAACCCCGTCCCCCGGTTCCTGCTAACCGACCCCTTCCCCAGGCTCTGGGCTCCCCCACACCGTGTGCTCCTGTCTGCTCTGTCCCCACTCGATGACACTCAGACAGTATCTGAAACACTCACCCTCTCTGGAGCCCTGGACCCGAGTCCACGGCAGGACCAGCAGGCATGTCTGAGCTGGGCCCAACTCTGCCAGCCGGTTCCTGGAACTTCCAGTCCTGCACAATGGCCTTAGCAGGCACCCCAGCTGCACTCAGCACCCCCTAACTGGCCCTGGCTTGGGCCGCAGCCTCCTCCCAACGGCCCCTCTGCCTGCACTCCTGCCCGGCCTCCTGCCCTAATTCTGTCTCTCTTCCCGAGGCTCTCACGAGGCACAGCCCGGGGCCTGGCGTGCCCAGCACCCCCGGCAGCTCAGTTCCACTTCCCAGACGTCCTGCGGGTGCCCTGGCATCCGCCACACCAACTGCCTGCCCAGCACCTGGCACGCTGCAGGTCCTCAGTCAGTACTTGCTGAAAGTGGGGAAGTGAGGACGCAGGTGACGCCCAGAGTAGCCCTGTGTGGGTATTAAAAAAGGGGCAGGGGGAGAACAGCCACCCTGGCCGCAGGCTGTGAGACGGGCCCCATCCCCAGCTCTGCTGGCAGACACTCTGCCTCCTTGCCTGCAGGACAAGGGCTGGCCAGGTGGCCACGCGGAGACGGCCCCTTGCTGACAATCCAACACGTGGCCTTGCCTCTCTCTAGGATCTGCTTCACAGCCTATGAAATGGGCCAATGATCGTGTCCCTGCTCGTGGGTCCTGGGAGAGCCACTGGCACGAAGGGGCCTGGTTGGAGGCAGCTGTCCCTCCCACCACAGCGCCTGTTAACTTCGCTGGGAGCAGACCCAAGTCTCCCGTTCCGAGTGCCACCGACCAAAGTATGACCCCACGGACACAGGCGGGGATCTCTCATCCAAAACGCCTGGGCTGGAAGTGCGTCAGAGGCGGCTTTTCTTTGGAATTTGGAACGTTGCACATACATCACAGGACATCTTGGGGGATGGGACTCAAGTTCAGGCACGAAATTCATTTGTGTTTCCTACAACGCTCACGCACATAGCGAGAAGGAGATTTTATATAATACTTTAATAATTCTGTGCACGACATGAAGTCTGTGTCCATGAGGGCAGGAATGTGATTTTCCACTCGTGCCGCCTTGGCAGCGCTGAGAAACTTTCGGATTTCAAAGCACTTTGGATTCCAGACTTTCGAGTCAGGGACGCGCAGCCGTGTAACTCCCCCCCACCACCCCTCGCCTCCCGCTAACAACACGCCCTGTCGGCGCCGAGCACGGCAACCCCCTGTCCCTGGCAACGTCCCGGGAGACTGAGGATCCCGTGTCGCCTTTAGTCTAACGAAACCGCGTGCTGTCGTGTAAAAGGGCACATCCTCTCCGCGTCCCAATAAAGGACCAAAACAAGAGTGAAAAATTTTAAAATCCAAAAAAGTAAAAATGTCAGATGGACAAAGGGACTGAAGAACTCTTTCATTTTCAAAGGTACGAAATGTATTAATATTTCACTTTAGGCCGGGCGTGGTGGCTCACGCCTGTAATCCTAGCACTCTGGGAGGCCGAGGAAGGCGGATTGCTCAAGGTCAGGAGTTCGAAACCAGCCTGAGCAAGAGTGAGGCCCCGTCTCTACTAAAAATAGAAAGAAATTAATTGGCCAAATAGAAGGATACAGAAAAAATTAGCTGGGCACTGTGGTGCATGCCTGTAGTCCCAGCTACTTGGGAGGCTGAGGCAGGAGGATCGCTTGAGGCCAGGAGTTTGAGGTTGCTGTGAGCTGGGCTGACACCACGGCACTCACTCTAGCCTGGGCAACAGAGTGAGACTCTGTCTCAAAAAAAAAAAAAAAATTTCACTTTCCCGGGTTGGCCCCCTCCGTACCCACCCCTCCAACGTGACGAAGAGGCAGTCGGGAGACCATCAAAAGCGCCTCCGGGTGGGGCAATGAGCAGCTCCCACGCGCTCAGCAAACCGCCAGGCTGCAGGCGAAGCCTGTTCTGCAGCAGACGGAGATGTTTACTCTTTAAGACAGAAGCAAAGTCAATTACTGCAACCAAACTCTACACAGATTCTCTGACTTTAACTAGATAACAAGTCTGTTTTGGGAGCTGGAATGAAGTGAGTTCGAGTCAGGGGGACGTGGAGGGGGAGTGGCTGAGACGACCACTCTGAGCCCACTCGCGGCCAGGGCAGGGCCCTCTGGCACCGGGTCTCCCGCAGAGCATGTTTGCACGCTCTCATGCGGCTCAGCGTTGAAACACCCTCATGCAAAACACGAGGCAACAATACTACGAGCCAGCCGTGACGCCCTGGCGTGGGGACCGCAGGCCTGGGTGGCGCTGCGCAGAGACATCCTGGCACACTGGACCGGACGCCCCTTTCATCCTTGCAAAAGTGTCGGACAAAACACAAGGAAGCTGCGGCAGGGCTTCGGGAGGGCAACCCTCCTGGGAGACGTGTCGTGAACCAGCCACACATTGCGTGGAACAGAAAGGCAGCCCCAGACAGACCCACGGAAGGGGACTGCGGCTCAGGTCACGGGAACAACACGCAGAGCGGCTGCCTGGGCCGTGGAGAGGCACATCTGTCCCAGCGAGGGGAGGAAAGGGATTTTGTTCACGGCACTAACAAGGAGAAAGGATGTGAGAGAACATCTAAGAACTACTGAAAAGCAGACGATGAAACCCGATCATAGTAGCACACGGTGAAGCCACCATGAACCTGACACCACGGCCCCACCTGGGGCTGATGGCGGCCGCACCCAGGGCGAGGCAGAGGACGGCAGTGCCGGGACAGCCAGCCGCCCTCTTGGGGCCAGATTAGATGAACTCAGAGCTCCTATCACACTTTTTAAACAGCAGAGCGGCAGTATTCTCTGATGACCATTTTGTCGGTTGACCAAAACTAGTTGCATTTCTAGGATAAAATCAAAACAAACACACAGTCCTGACATGGGACTCTCAGCAAAGGACAAGCGGGAATGTGGGTCCTGTGAAGACAGCAGGGCCCACGGCGGTGGGCGCTGGAGCCGCCAGGCTGGGGTCCCGGCCCCCAGGCGAGAGCAGGGGCCGGGAGGGGGCTGGGAGGTGTCCGGATCGCACGTCCCCCGGCCTACAGCCAAGCTGCTCCGCTCGGAGTGCGCAAGAGTGACCTGTGGGGAGGACGCTGTGATCAGCTGTGACCGGCAGAGCTGAACTGTGGGCCCGGCCCCTGGTAGCTTGGAGCAGTGGGTTCTAAGCCGATAGCTGCTCGCGTGAGTCACCCGCCTGGAAAACCTGCCATCCCTGCGTGAGCTCAGCGTTCGGGAAACGGGCCTGAGCTGGCAGGCGTAGGAGGGGGCTGGGGAAGCCTCCCAGGCGCAGCCTATCTGCGCCGCTCAATCAGGGAGCGCGGGGCCCCCAGAGAAACCCGAGGTTTCGGGACCCTGAAATTGAATGTGAAGGAGGACGGCCCCCTGACAGCTTAGCATCAAAAATTAAACAGGAAACGGCTCCGTGCTCTCGCGGCGGCTTCCCCGCCTGCAGCAGGGTGTAAATGTGCCTCGCTTCACGCTTTAACCTCAATTTTTGTTAGGCTTTGTTCCCCTCGCTAAGAATTCAACCTCTCCATCACCACCCACGGAATATGATAACTAGACCTTAAATTATTTATTCCAGATGCTCTTTTCCGACCGCCTCTCCCGTGTGCTCCCTGGGGATGCGCACGCCCAGAGGAGCGCCCTGGCGGCTCCTTCCGCGGCGAGGAGCCCGTACCCCGCAGCGCCGAGCACGCCCCACGTTGGCTCAGTCCTCAGCCGCAGTGGGCAAGGCCTACAGACGGGCGAGCACGACACTCCGCTTCCGGGCCCGGTGCCCCCCTGTCTGCGCAGCCAGGACCAGTCTTGCACTGTCACTGCCCCCCCACCAGGCGCAGGGGCGGAGCGGGGAGGTGCCCTAGGGACGGGGCCAGACCGGACATCGCCCAAGCAGGGCGGGGCGAGCCCGCCTGCAGCAGGCCTTCCTGCCTGCTGGAACGTGGACCCTGTGGCTGGGGGGAGCCACCCAGGGATGGGCCTTCGGGGACAGGAGCCGCCTGCGTCCCCGACACCCTGTGCTGCTTCACGCCCACACGGGACAGAAACGCGTGACTTCATCTGTAGACCCACTGGATTTTGGGTCACCAGCTAACCGGCACGCCTACTGCCTCCAGAGGAGGACGGCCGTTCCACAAGTTTCTGCACTAACCAGGCCGGTGTGAGCCGTGAGCCCCGTCTACCTGCCTGGCTCCAGGATTCATATCGAGTGGCCAAGGTCCTTCTCACCTCCGACTCAGCCTGAAAATGTTCTGAATGGTTTCGTGGGGAAATAAAGATTACCGCCGAGTCCGCGTGGGTTTCCCTCCCTAGATCTGCACGTGGCCACGTGGTTGACTGACTGGCTTCTTGCTCAATTTTAGTCCAAGCACGATGACACACGGAAACGCCGCCGTCCCTTGTGGAAGATGCCTGTCGGCAGAGACTGCATATCTCGGCTGGCGGGGTGGGACCGTCCCCAAGCAGAGCGCCCTCCACTTGGTCCCACTGCAGCGGACGCAACCGAGCTCCCGTGACCACTCGCCTGCACGAGGGCACCTCTCCCGCACGCTCTCTTGTCCAGACCACTGAGCACCACAGCGAAAATGCTTAGGAGCTAGAATTAGACTTCAGAGTGAACGTTCGCAGAACACAACGCAGGTAAGATTCCACAGTTACGGACTCCACAGACAGCCAAGGCCTCACCTGAGTGGGGCTTGCTCAGGCGACACCTATGTAGAGATCGTCTCGGCCAGCGTGGGGGATGCAGAGCAAACAGTGCTGGGCCGGCGTCTGGGAAATGCCAGTGCAGACACCTCTCTGAGACCATGGGCAGGCCGTGGGGACGGTGCCAGCACGCGCCTTCGCCCTGCCTCTCCTCCCTCACTGAAGCACCTTAACATCTTAGCAGGTTGGGAACAGGCACCGGCGGACACTCTGTCCCGGTGGACACGCCTCAGGAAGCAAAGAGCTTGTCCCAAGAGACGCCTGCTGTAAAGGGAAGCGTCTGATAGCCCTACAGGACGACGCGTCTACGATCTTACCTCGACGACCCCCTGCCACTGTGGTCAGGCAGGCACCGTTCTAGCCCCCTGCAGATGTGAGCCGAACGCGCTGCTGGGAGGCAGCAATCCGTGCAAGGTGGCCTGTTAGGAAGTGGCTGCTGGACGCAGAAGTGGGTCGGGCGAGGAGGCGAGTCCCCAGGCCCCTTCCGACAGAGAGCTTGGGAGGGGCATCTAAAACCTGTAATCGCTCATAACCTGGGGCGGGATCTACTACCCTAATCGGAATCAAACTAATTCCACTGAATTTCCTGCCTGCTGAATGAACTTACTATAAGGCTGCTCTCGGGCCCCCCTCCCCTCCCTAGAGAAAAAAAGAGAACAGGCTCACTGACCAGACCCAGGCTGCTCTCGGGCCCCCCTCCCCTCCCTAGAGAAAAAAAGAGAACAGGCTCACTGACCAGACCCACCAAAAAAATGACTGCCAGGCACCACCAGCCCGTCCTCCTGGAATCTGCAGGTACCACCAGCCCCTCCTGTTTCTCAAGAACAGGCAAAGACCACAGTGGAAAACCCTCAGCTCTTCCCGCCAAAAGTCCCTACCCTGCCCAAATGGTATAAAAGAGCTCACCCCCTTCAAACCGATGCCACTTCCTGGGTCCCCCATCTCTTGGGAGCCCAGAACCTCGTCCGGGAGCGCTAAATAAAGCCATGTCGTTTGGCCCCACTTTCTCTCTCCTGGTCTGTTTTTTTCACCACCCGAAAACTTTACACTTACAAGGCCGAGAACCCCACCCCAGCCCAATCTCAACAGGTGTTTGGAGGCAGTGAGAGGAGCTGAGGCGCGTGGGTGGGCCGGGTGGCCGTGCTGTGTGGAGGCCGGCGCGGCAGGTCCAGCCTGTGGAAGCCCAGGCCCGTGGCGCTGCCCCAGCTCCAGGAACCAGCAGGAAGCTGCAGAGAAGCCGGCGGGAGGAGCCTCAAGCTGCGTGTGTCTCGGGACCTGTGTCCCGGCCCTCGGTCAGCCCCAGGCTCATTGCTGCAAGGACGTTTCCTCCCAGACTCGGAGCCTGACTTTCATATCCACCCGCCAAAGTGGGTTCACGGCATAACTTCCAGCATTTGATGGGACTGACTAATGTTTGCTTTCCAGCTCCAGATTCACGCTGGCACCATCGTTACTGAAATCCCTCCCCAGAGACCATGTGTTAAATGCACGTGATTCTCCTCCTTGAAATCACATCACTGCTGATTTCTGTAAAAAGAACCTTTTAATTTACTTATTTGGCACTTTCCGGCCTACACAGGCAAGAAGCCATGACGCCAGGCCTTGCAGAAAAGACCCCGGATGGGGCAGGGCCTCCGACACACTCCACCCGTGCACAAGGCTGCGGGGCGCTCAGGGCCGGCCGGCCACCACGCAGCTTCCCCTGAGCTCTGTCCTCAGACATCCGCGGCCCAGCCCCTCACCGGGAACGTGCAGGCTGCACTTGGCCCTCGGCTGCATTTGGTTTGGCTCTCAGAATGTTTCTTTTTAATAATAGATATCAACATCTAAAATCAGATGATTATAAATGAAAACATGAAATTTTGGCCACTCTTTAAAAACTGGGCCGGGCGCGGTGGCTCGTGCCTGTAATCCTAGCACTCTGGGAGGCCAAGGTGGGCGGATCGCTAGAGGGCAGGAGTTCAAAACCAGCCTGAGCAAGAGCGAGACCCCGTCTCTATGATAACTAGAAAGAAATTAATTGACCAATTAATATATATATATATACAAAAAATTAGCCGGGCATGGTGGCGCATGCCTGTAGTCTCAGCTACTTGGGAGGCTGAGGCAGTAGGATCGCTTGAGCCCAGGAGATTGAGGTTGCTGTGAGCTATAACGCCATGGTACTCACTCCAGCCTGGGCAACAAAGTGAGACTCTGTCTAAAAACAAAACAAAACAAAACAAAACAAAACAAAACAAAACAAAACAAAACAAAACAAAACTGGATGACTGGCAATTGCTGCAGGAACTGCTGCTGTGGCTGGGACCGAGCACAGGTGGGTCAGCCTGCCCCTCCCTCACTCTGGGCGGCAGCCTCTCGGGTGACACCTGGCCTCTGCTGCACTCTGAAAGCCTCTCCTCGAAGACATGCTCAGGTTTTTTCTTCTGTTTCCCTCCAGTTTCGAATTTATGGCCAATAATGCCTTAACCTTAATGATTCCATTTAAAAAAATATCTTTTACTGTTTCAAAGACTAAGAAAATCTACAGGTAGACTTTTAATTATAAAAGTAATATCTACCAATTTTTATAGTGGAGAACCACCACTCCAATTCTAACGTTCTGGTACAAGCATCATCAACATTCCATTTGGTATTTTTTTCTAGGTATAATATAGATTTTAACGTAGATACTGATGATATTACTGATGTAATCCGGCATTCTGTTCCTGTCACTTAACACATGTTTTATATAATACTGAATGAGATCTTAAGATTGCTTATATCCTTCCAAGTAGACGTATCTGACTGACATCCCTATTCTATCAGGTGCTGGGGTTACTCCCAACTTTTTCCCTCTTGAAACTGATGCTCTGACAAACGGCCACGTTTTCCCGAGTCTTTCAGAATGCCCTGGCAGTCATGTTCCTGGGTTTCTCCTCGGGGACCTGTGCGGTTACAGCAGCTGCTGGGTGGGGACGGGGGCAGCAGGGGAAGCGGGGCAGGGAGGCAGGCGGCTGCTGGGAGCCAGCGGCCAGCAGGTCACAGCCATGGACGGTGGCCCTGCCCCCAGGAGTCGGGTGGTTCTGAGGCCTGGTGTCAATGGGTGGGAAACACCAGAACCAACCTGGCTCCAGGGCAGGGGCTGCTGACTGCCTGGTACCCCCGAGTCCAGCTGGCGGGAAGACCTAGGACTCCGTCCCTGCAGTCGGCTGTGGCTGACTGCAATGGGTGTGGGAACACGGACTGACACCGGGGTTCTGGTGGGAGGCACAGCGTCCTTCCTGCAGACTCCTCACCGCCCTGCCTAGTGCAGGCCAGCCCCTGCTGACCCGCATCTGATTAGACTCGTTCCCCACGGGACAACTGATGTATTTCTGAGCTAGTCGGGTCGAAGGGATCTGCAGGACCCGTGAGGCCCAGCGGCTCTGTGAGGCCTTGTTCCCTCACAGAACTAGCTTTCCATCTGACTCCTTTCGCTTTTTCTTTTTTCCTTCCCTATTTACAATGAAATTCATATAAAAACCTGGCTCAGAAAAAATAGGACTGAAGGCTTTACTTTTCTTAAGGGAATAAAGCTATTTTGAGGATCTACTCTTCCAAAAATGTCAATTCTAATTATTTATTCTAAGTACTGAAACAGTGATCTCTCGTATGCGTCTACTTTCCATGGATAACGGCTAATGAGCTTGCTGTGCTCTGCCTGCCGTGGCTTCACTACTCACTATCTGACGGCCACTCTGGGCGACTTCGGTTTCTCTGTCTCTCCATACCAGTGTTCTCTATTTTATCCTACAAACTCTCAAAAAGAGTACAGACTATGCATTTTAACTTTTCTGTTGACAGTCCAAATGCTGCACTGGATTTTGACTTATCTCATGTAAACAAGAATATTTAGTTCTAATTTTTCTTGAATGGATGATGAGTAGTGAGTTTATAAATTCCTTTTTGCTTGTCTAGATTTTCAGTGTTGGGGGAAGTGATCATGCACATATTTAAAAGAAAAAACCACAAGCTAAAATAAACCTGACAACGAAAACGTACTATGCTGCAGACCCCCTTCCACCTGGCTACCCTAGAAATAAGTCCATGGAAACATTTTTCCCTTAGTGCATGTTTTTAAGGCTAAACAGATGAATTGCTCCTTTAAACTATCTTAGTGTTTCTCCCACTGATGGACTGAACTAAGACTATTCCTGTGATAACCTTGCTTTGTTATTATCTCACTTTAGAGCTTGCTCAGACTCTGCTTATGCTGGGAGAGCAACAGAACAGAAAGAAATGAATCGTCTTCACATAGACTGTCTGGACTGAAATAAAGTAGGCTGTTACCATCATTACTACTGTCAGTAGTAGTATGCACGTAGCAGCCCAGCAATGGGAGAGCATTATAATCAACAGTCATCAAACATCACACTCAGGAGCGAGGTGTGAGAGAGAGAAAAGAGCAGAGGAATCACCTGGTCACTAGCCCAGTGGTTTTAATTCCCGGAGCGACCCTATGATCTTACGATCCTACATGCATTGTGTAAACTCAGCTGCAAGTTCTCTCTCGCTATTGGGCTCCACGAGGTTAGAAACGCCTCTGCGATGCGCCGCCCTCCTGGTCACAGATCCGCAAGGCCGCCAGGGGGCTGCTGGTCCACGGGTCCTAGAAGGCCTGAGGATCCTGCAGCCGGAAGGAGCCTGACCCTCGCCTGGGGGACGGCTCCTGGGGGCACCGTGCCTTGCTGGGCCCCGAGTCTGGCATCAAGCCGCCTACTCTGCTCCAGAGACCCCCCGACTCTGGCGCTACTGCAGACTCGGGAGCAACGCATGCACCGGACACTCACCACATGGCATGCATGTAAGTTGGGGGCAGCCGTGGGCTGCTGACGGGAGTGCAGTTGTACGACCTCATGATCCTTTCTGCCAGCAGAAAATTCCGAAAGAGACTCGCCACCAGCAGGTCCTGTCGGAAGAGCTTTTGGAAGAGATCTGAGGGCAGAAAAAGCATAAAAAGCAGGCTTCAGTGACTCGTGTCCAGCATTTAAAGCCAAAGACACAAATTTACTCCCATCAAAAATTATTACAAACAACCTGGAACTAACATACACGTTCCCATTGTCAATACATACACAGACATGCATACATACATAATCCCACACATGTGTACACATACTAACACATGCATATATACACAGACACACGAATATATACACATATAAACATACACATGCACAAAACATACAAACGCATACGTGCACACACATAAACAAAACCCAACCAACCAACAAACAAAAAACATGAATAAGTCTCATAACAGCAATACCGATTTTAACAGACACGGACAGCAGCAGTGATTATCAAGGAAGATAAGCCCTGAACCTGCCTGGGGAAGGGTTTGCTAACAACCAGGGCGAGTGCTGACACGACACTTGCCACGCACCCACTGCCAGTGCCCGGCCTGCGCTAACCCGCTGCATCCCTGCGGCAACCTCGGTCCTCGCCTTCCCCTCTGTCCCCCCCGTCACGCTTCCTCGTAAGAGAGGAGCTCATCGATCCAGTCTGGCTTCTCTGATGTCCCAGGGTCAGCGTCCCTTGCTCTGGTGGCCACGGCGCCCCTCCCCAAGCGCCTGGCCAAGTGGGCTCACCCCGAGGGAGCACGTTCCACGCAATAGTGTCCGTGATGGCTGTGAAGATCCAGTTCAGCTCGCCCAGAGGAGTCCTTCTGTCGTTCAGCCGGCCGGGAATCCTAGAACACACGGGGTGTTTCCGTTAGTGGCGTGGTGGCTACCGGGACAGGTGATAGGGAGGAGAGGTGGCAGGGAAGGAAGGGGTGACGACAAGGCTCTGACCGGAGGGAGGAGAGGCCTGGAGCGGCCGGGAGAACGGAGACCACATAAAGAGCATCCTCAGCTTCCTTCCTTCCACCCCTCTACGGAAGCTGCTTCTTCGGGTGCCACCAACGCACGACCAAACCCAGCTGGTCACACGCAAGGTCCTGCCATCCCCAAGTCTGAGCCTCGGGTGCTGCTGGGACCCCGAGGACAGTCCCGGGGCCTGTGCCCTAAGGGGGCAGACCACACCGCACAGTTCCACGGCTCAGCCCCCCCACTGCGGCCCCCACTACAGAAGGGCCCGGTCAACTCAAGAGCACCAAGGGGGGGCCACAGGGTCCCCTTGGCGCCCGCAAGTGCGGGGCAGCACGCCGTCGGCACCCACAGGCCCTGCCCTCAGGGGGCACTCCGTGCGGCGGGAAGGACGCACGACCAGCAAGCAGGCATGCATGTGATGTGACAAGGGGCGGCAGATGCTTTGGTGACAGTAAGTGACGAGGATGCTGTTTAGTCACGGCTAGTGAGGACGGCCTTGCCGACAGAGCCCGGCGCGGAGGCCGGCATCTGCAGGTGCAGTGTGTCCTAGCCTGGCGCAGAGACGAGCCGGGCAGAGGCAGCGGCGAGTGCGGAGCCCTGAGGCCTGCGTGTGTGTCATCCCCACGTCGCGAGTTTAATTAGAACTGACAGCAAACGTGTTTCTCCCAGAAGGACAATGTTCCCATGCTTCAGTCCAGAGACCAGAGCATGGTTCTGCTACTCGGGAGATGCAGCGGGTCGCCAATTCCCACCTCGGGAGCCCCTCTGACGGCGCCGTCCTCGTGCAAACAGGACTGAAGGAGGCTGCGCCCCTAGGACGCACAGCTGAGCTGAGCCAGCCCCTCAACGGGGTTCCCAACACGTGCCCTTTCCTTCCACCAAACGCCCATTCCCTTCGGAACAGAAAACGCTTCCTAATTCCTCAAGTGGACTTAGTGACGGACAAGGAAAACAGGGATGGGAAATCGGTGTCATATTCTAAAGCAGCATTGTTGGTCAAACGATGTCAGAAGTCTCAAGAAAAAAAAAAGAATTTCAAATTCAACAAAAAATTTCTATCTCAACAGGGGAGACTCTGCTCACCCAAACAGCCTGTACACATGCAGTCTGGGGCGTACACACACGCATGGCAGGCTGTGTACACACACACAGTCTAGGGTGTGTACACACACACACACACACACACACACACAGGGTATGAGGTGTACACACACACGTGCCAGGCTGTACACATGCAGTCTGGGGCGTACACACACACGTGGCAGGCTGTGCACACACACACAGTCTAGGGTGTGTACACACACACACACACACACACACAGGATATGAGGTGTACACACACACGTGCCAGGCTGTACACACACAGTCTGGGGCGTACACACACACATGGTCTGAGGTGTACACACACATGTGCCGGGCTGTGCACACACACACACACACACACACACACACACAGGATATGAGGTGTACACACACACGCGCCAGGCTGTGCACACACAGCTCAGGTGCTGGTGGCGACACGGGTGTTCAGATGCAGTTTTAACTGGCTGTGCATGTTGGGGGCATCACTGAGGATCCCAAGGTTTAAAAGGATTCAGGGTCTGCAGGCAGACACCCAGCATGAGGATGACGGAGATTCTGTCTTGATTCTTCCTCCTGACCGGCCATTTCCTCTCCCCAGCCCGTCTGGCTGCAGAACGGCGCGCACTAGTTGGTGTGCACCGGGCGGCCGGGCCAGGGAGCGAGGAAACAAAGATGCCCACAACTGCGGCAGAGCTTCACCCCAGGGGCACGATGTGAGGGTAGGGTGCGCCACCTCAGAGAGAAGACGTCCCCCTCAAGGTCTCATCTCACCCTGAGCACACCTGGCGGAGGGAACATGTGGCTGGGAAGCGCCACGGAGAAGGGCAGGGTGCGGCCCCGGGTGGACATGGCACCCCGACACGTTCGCCTGTGTCCTGGGTCCCACGTGTGCAGGTGAGACACTCGTATGCTGGAAGTCTTTTATATACAACGATCGGTAAGACTGTCAATAACATCGTTCAGCAAAAACGCTGCCCCTCTCAGAGCTTCAGGACTCTCTCGGAACGTGCCGTGGCCACCTGGTCAGAGCTGCACAGGTGGACACCGGGTCACAGGCCACGCCTGTGTCTGGGGCGAGTAAACAAATGGCCCAAGTGTGCAAGAACAAGGACCTGGAAGACGCTGAGCTGGACATCTTGCCACGGGTTCTCTCGCTTCTCCCCGAGCACATGTGGAGTTAGCCAGACCGTGAGGTTAGAGTGCAGCCCCCAAGACTGCCCAGCTGCAAGCTGGGGGTTCCTGGAACCTTCCCGCCTTCGATCCTCGCTGGAAAGGCTCACTGAAAGTGGTCACGCTCCCGGTCACAGAGCGTCACAGAGAAACACAGACTCCACTTGGTCAAGCACAGAGGCGCATAGAACAGGGTTTGGGAAAAGCACCAAACACGGAGCTTCCTGTGTGTCCTCTCCGTGGAGTCTGGACGTGTGCCCGTGTGCACGGAGCACTGCCCACCGGGAAGCTCCGTCATGTGGGCACGGCTGACGGCCGCGTGGTGGACCTCAGCCTCCAGTGTGATACCCTGTGACTTCACGTCCCCACCCTAAACACACGCTGTCCTTTCTTTCGTGGCAGGCCCCACGCCGAGACAGCCGGATGCGGCAGCCCCCACCGAGACAAGGACACCCCTACCCGCACGACAGATGACCCTGCAGAATCTGAGGGCAAAGCCGGACCTTCCCTCTGGACCAGGCGAGACCCTCGGCTACACGAGTGCTGAGCTGTTCAACACAAACACAAGCCCGTTCTAGCCTGGATCTCGGCCGGCAAACCCGCACGGGTCCCGGGCATGGCGCTGATGGGGTGGGAGAGCCTCCCCCTCGCTGAACCACAGACGGGGGCAAGGGGCTGCGCGTCCGTGCTGGGCTCACAGGTCTTCCAAGATGTTTGAAACAGGAGCTGTGCTTGCCCCTCTCCGAGCAACAAGCACGTACACATGAAGAAGAAAATCCAAACGGTGCCAGCTGCACCGTTCGCTGACAGCGGGGAGCAGGGCGTAAGAGACCGGACGGCAGCGCTGGGGTGACATGCAGCCGTCACACGTGGTGACCTGGGAGTGTGGCTGGCACGGCATCTGTGTGTGAAGGTCGGAAACACATCTGCATCTTTTACCTCAGTACCGGGACTTCCCGGAATCCACCGACCCTAAACCAGAACCTCGGAACAGGGACACGCAGATGCTGTAAGACGTGCGGTGCGGTTTCATTTGCAATTGTGAATGGTCAGAAACTGGTTACGCGATCGGTGAGAAAGAAACGATTAAGTGCATTATAGAACCACCACAGTGAATAGCTACAAGCTATTAAACTGTTGTTTTTAAATATTTCATATGGGAAAGGGCTTTCTCTATAACATTAAGAAGATGAATACCGCATAGTTTCTATTACAGATGACATGTGTGAGGAAAGACGATTAGAAAGGAAACCTCAAACTGCGCAGTGGTGACACTGTATCTCACATAGCCGGTGATGCGTCTGCGTCCCGTGCCGCTCTTGGACAACGTGGAACAAGGGAGGCCCGGATCCTCTGCCCCCTCCCCACCCCTGCTGACCTGGGAGGGCCTCGGGCCGCTGCACCTCTCGGGGCGGGGCAGGTGGCAGGACGGCGTTCCTGGGAGGAGTGCGGGGGCGGCCAGAACCGAGGACGGGCATCTAGCCACACTGGGTCTGCAAACCCAGTCTGATTGCGTCTCCGGGCCAGGTGCCCGGAACCCAGTAGCGCTGCTATAACCCGCTGGCTTCCAGGGTCTGACCCCACCCCTCGGATGGCACAGCTGCGTCCGAGCAGCTGCCCACAAGACTCCCACCCGCGCTGGCACTGAACGGTCACACCGTCGAGACCAACGGAGGCTGGGCAGGCCCAGTGTGTGTTTAGTTGTGTTCTTAAAAATTCCTTCCTGTGCCAGTGCAGACCTAGACTCCCGCTGCGACGTCCCAGCCATCTCCTCCCTGGGCTCGCCGTGAAACTGGAGAAAGCCACCTGCCCGGCCGACCTCAGACTGACCCAGAAATCGTTGGAATCGACCAGCAGCCGCTCGGGGAGTGCACATCCGGCTTGGCCTCTCCGCCCGGCAGACTGGTCCACTTGGGGTGACAGAGGTGGAACCGAGTCCAGCTTCCCTCACTTTTCATGTCATTTAGAATTAAATCACTGCAGAGACTACTCGTTTCTGTCTTCCTCTCTGCACCTGATCCTGAGGGAAGGCACACCCGGCCCGAGGGGGAGGCCGTGGCCGGCAGAGGCGACGAGGAGCTGGGGAAGATGGAGGAAGGACGCCAGCCCGAGGACACTCCGCACTCTGGGCGTCTCTCTGAACCCCGAGGTACTGATGATAATTGAGGCGGCTCTTTTAAAATTTAAATCCACAGTGTTAATCAAGGACTGATTTTTCTGGGAGAGGCGTAAGAAGCTGTGAATTAGGAGCAGGTCGCTGAAGGGGAGATGAGGATTGGGAGCTCCAGTCCTGCTGTGCTGATGGGCTGGCTGTACTTCAGTGACCCCACCCCTTTTGTGTGACTATCCAGAGTGCCAGGCCGGCTCTGAAATGCCAAATGTGCACCTTTCTCCTTGGGCCCCTTCCTCCCCGACACTTCCAGTGCACCAGGTTTCCTGCACCAGGAACCTGTCACTCGGCCTCTTCTCCACCCTGCTGTCAGAGGGACCTGTCATATCATCAGTCCCCAGGGCAGGAGGAGGGAGGAAGGAATTTAATAAGTACTTGCTAAATGCCCAAACAACAGCTTTCCCACCGGGCTTCCTACCCCTCTGGTCCTGTGAGCACCTGCCCCACTACCCTGCTTTGCAGGGACACTGCCAAGGCAGGGCAGATGCCGTCCCAGTTCCTGGGACCTGTCTCTCAGTGGCTCACTCACAGGTCCCCAGTGATGGCCTCCCAGTCTCTTCTCACCTGAACTCTCGGTGGACACCTTTAGGTCTGGCTGCACTGAGGAGCTGCACTCCACGACTCCCTCCCTGCCAGGGAGGCTGTCTCACTGTCTCATCCGTGCCCCCGTCCGCCACCCATACAGAACACAAGGACAAGGGCCTGTGAGGTCACCAGGACACCTCCCTGTCCTCACAGCAGAACCCCTGGCCTGAACTTGGAAGCCAGACTGCTGTGGGCTTGAATGTGGCCAGGGACGAGCTCTGTGACCTTGTGCGGGCTGTCTGACCTCTGAGCACGGACACTCGCAGTTCCTTGACCGCCGCCGACGGCGCCCTGCACCTGAGCGAGGCTGGCCGAGTCCGTGTGCCTCGGCCCACACGGAACGCCGCCTGCGCAGCTCGGCAAGCCTTCCTTCCCAATGAGGAAGGTCTCAACCCACCCCCGTTTACAGAAAAGGAAACTGAGGCTCCGTGTGTCTGGTGCTGGAGTCAAGTGGTGGAACCGGACACGGGCCCGGCCGCACCAGCTGCCTCGCAGGGTCTCAAGGACCAGAGACGAGCCAGGGAGACTCGAGGCACAGGCTCAGTCCGCGTGCCGGGAAAGCTGGCGCTCACCTGGCTGAGTCCTCGCGTCACCCTTCTTTCTTTGCCAGGTTGTCTCTGATCACGCAGGCCACCGCCAGCTCCCTCATCTGCTGTGACCCTGGCTCAGCCCCTCGCAAGGGCGTGTCTGTCCTCACTATTCCTTCCAACAACCCGGCGGCCGCCCGTCCCGCCTGCCTGCCCCATCAGTGACCGCCTCGCTCCCATTTCTGGTCCTGACTCTCCCCCCTCCTGCACCCACCGCTCTGCCGGCGCAGCCCCCCACTCGGGCCTGCTCCAGCACTGCCCCTCCTTCAGGACCTCAGGAGGTGACGCTCTGGGCAACCGTCCTCACCCTCCACTTTCCTTCCTCACAGCTCAAGTTTACTTGGTTTAAAGTCAAGCTCATCACCGTTTCCACCTTCTCCCCGCCAGTCCCTGGGGCCCCCTGCACGGAGGCTCAGACCTGGGAGATGCCTCCCTCCCGCAGCAGCGGGCCAACTGGATGTGCTAACTTCTGAAACTTGCTCCCAATGCCCTCCAGCTGGAAGTTTTATAAAAGCAGCAAACTCTGCCTGCATTGGTCTGCTCGTGCTGTGCTGTTCCACCTGCTGGTGCTGCTCCGAGCCCACCTGGAGCAGCCCCCGCTCAGCCCCACCCTTGCGGCCTCAGGACGGCCCTTGCAGGACAGTCTCTGCCGATCTCCTACTTGACTGGGACTCAAGGACAACTGTATCCACCTTTGAACCTTTTTGGCACTGGACTAATCCCTTACTTTTATCTTTCTATTATTTGCTGTGGCTCCACGCATGTTAATGCTCTGTGTCACCAGATAACAAATTCCCACGGGCTGGACTGGCTTTCCTCGACATGAATCGATCCCCAGCCCCCACAGTGCGCTTTGCACCGGCAGGACGCAGCCCACGGGTCTGAGTCACGCCACCTCCCTGCCTAACAGCAGCCGCGCCCACGCCCCACGGACAGAACCTAGCTCCCTGTGGTGGGCGGCTGCCGGGGACGCGGACCAGCCCCTCGGTGCGTGACATCCGCCGGCGGTGCGTTCAGGGTGCCACTGGCTTTCAGGCCGGCCAGCGGTGCACCAGGTCAGGGTGTAAGAGTGGCTCCCCGTGGGGCCAGAGAGACTGGCCAGGTCTATACGAGTCCGGCTTCCTTCCTGTTACTTCCATTAACTCTCCTGCACCGCAACGGCCTAGCGTCTGCTCCCCGGAACCGCCAGCTGGTACGTGGGCGATGCAGTAATCTGCATGTTTACCTTCCTTGTGTTACTTTCTACTTCTCCACGCCTTTCTCTTTCACCAAATAACATTGCTTTCCAGCAATATCAAACTTACTCTCAAACATCGAATGTGCTCTCAAATCCTTCAGACCAACCTCCTGTCTTCTTGGCTTGGGGGGCACCTAGGACCCCTCCTCATCCGGCTCAAGGTCTGCCTCCTCCCCCCGCCTGGGCCCAGGATGCCGAGATCTCTGCGTAGAAGACACTGTGGCTGAGGCTGCGTCCTCATCCAGGCTCGGCGCTCTCTGGGGCAAGGCTGGGCTCTCTTTCCGCCTGCCGCGTGTGGGACGGGTGCGACGCACACATGTGATGAGCCGGCACCTGAATTCCCACTGAATGGTCATAAAGCTATGCACAAACAAAACACTAGGAGGAAAAACTATGGTTTCCAATAAAATTGTATGGCCGGGCCCGGTGGCTCACGCCTGTAATCCTAGCAGTCTGGGAGGCTGAGGCGGGCAGATTGCTCGAGGTCAGGAGTTCAAAACCAGCCTGAACAAGAGCGAGACCGTGTCTCTAGTATAAATACAAAGAAATTAATTGGCCAACTAATATATATAGAGAGAGAAAAAATTAGCCGGGCATGGTGGCGCATGCCTGTAGTCCCAGCTACTCGGGAGGCTGAGGCAGCAGGATCGCTTAAGCCCAGGAGTTTGAGGTTGCTGTGAGCTCAGCTGATGCCACGGCACTCACTCTAGCCTGGGCAATAAAGCGAGACTCTGTCTCAAAATAAAATAAAATAAAATAAAATTGTAGAAACTCACTAAAATTACTCCAAGGATAATAAAAAAGAAACCAAAGAAGATAACATAAATCACCCAAATTCCATCATCTAAGAACCGTTGGAAACGTTTTGGTGACCAGTCCTCCAGATATCTCCGTGCAGAAAATGAAATAATTTGATACGGACTAAAATAAGTCATTATGTAAAGCAATGCTACATTAAAAACAAAACCCTACAGATACATTTAGGAAAAAAGTCTGGAAAGATACACATAAAGTATTACATTAGCAACAATCTTGGCATGGTGAGATTATGGATGATTTTAATTCTCTTGCTTATCTGTATTTAATAATGTATATATGCTAAAAACATAATAATTACAGATTAAAGAAAAACAAAGCTTTTTCTTTTTTTAAAATAAGAGTGAGGCTACAGAAAGTTTTCCCAAAAAGGGAAGATATTTCAAAACTATGTTATTTTACAAATTTACGTCATCTCAGATTGTGACGTAAATTTGTAAAATAAGAGTTTTGAAAATAACTATGTTAAAATAATATAGTTTTGTCCTCAGATTAATGGACACACCTTCACTTTGTTTAGCTTAGACGACCATCGTGACAAGGATGGTGGGTGGAGAGAACCTCGGGCGAGTTCATTTACTTAACGCGGCTAATTTATCGCTCAGACACATCCGTGACAAAGTGCACACGAAGGTGGACTTAGTATTAACAATTTCTTTTTGAAATAATTATTTTTGAAAAATCCAGCTCAGCACATAACGGTTAGCTCTTCAGTAAGACAGAAGCCACTCACGTGGGGCCTGCGGGGCTGGGCCAACGCCGCGGCCCTCGCCGATCACCGGCAGAGGCTTGTGTCCAAAGCGTGTAAAGGACTCGAGACAACAGAGTCTGAAAACTGGGAGGAGACCTGAACACGCATTTTATGGGAAATATAAACCAATGGCCAGCAGCACATGAAGAGCTGCTTCAGCGTCACTAATCATCGGTCAAATGCAAACTGAAATCAGGGTTGCATTGTGCCACGCACCCGTCAGAATAGCTAAAGTCAAAGCCACAGAATACCAAGTGCTGCCGCGACGCAGAGCCAGTGGCACATTCGTAGCACCGGCGGGAATGTGAGAGGCGAACCGCTTTGGAAACTGTTGGGCAGTTTGCTGTAAAGTTAAATGTCCACCTACCACATGACCAAGCCATTCCACTTCTAGGTATTTATCCAGGAGAAAGGAATACTTATTTCCACGCAAAGACTGGTACGTGAATACCCGCAGCAGTTTTGTTCGTAACAACCACAATGGAAACAACCTAACGTGGATCGGCAGGTGAGGGGAACTGATGCTCAGCATGGGATGTGACTTACAATAAAAAGGGATCAGCCACTGATACTCCCAACACAGGCAAGTCTCAGAGGCATTTTACCTAACAAAAGAGCGATGCTTAATCATCCTGTTTACATAAAGTGCTTAAAAAGTCAAATCTAACATACAGGGAGAAAAAGCAGATGGGCGGTACCTGGGTAGGGGCTAACGACAGGGACTGACTGCAGCGGGGCACAAAGGAACACGTGGGACACATTTCAACGGCGGCCTGGTCCCCTGGGTGCACAGATCCAAACGCATCAACCTAAAGTGGGTGTATTTTATATATACTTATACAC
>NW_027439030.1:0-39482 GCF_040939455.1 Microcebus murinus | reverse complement strand
AAGGTGGTCAGGGACCTCTCCTGCCTCTGAAGATACCCGTGTACATGGGGTGGGGATGGGGAGAAAGCCATCAACCTGGCTTGTAGTCCTCAGGTGTCAACTTAGCAGGCATTGGCGGGAAGGTGCTCACAACAGGGGTCTTTCCAGAGGACACATAACCAGTGTTTCTTGTGACTTGAACCCATGGACTCCCTTTGATTATGTTGCCCTAGAAACACTTGATAAGTTCAGCCATGCTCAGGGATTTTAATCTCTTAGGAAAGCTACCCTTGGATTTCAGACATACTAGATGAAATCCCCCTCAGAGTCTGGGTTTCCTCATCCAGCTCAGCACCCAGAATTCAGTCCTCAGAAAGCTCAGTCTCTGACAGTCTCTAGGACTCCAGGGAAAGGGGCAACACAGTGGGCAAGGTCCTCTCCTGCTGCAGGAATCCTCTGTAAAGAAGGAAGACGTGATCCCAAAGGGGGAGTCTCTCTCACAGGCCAGGAAGGAGACAAGGGAGAGAGTGGTGGCTGGAAAACTGCCAGAAGGAAACTTCCGGGGTTTGTGGGAGGGAGGAATGAAATGAGTTACACCAAGCGGGTGTGATAGCTTTTATACTTCTATGCCCTGAAGATACTCTTTCCTTAGCTGTGGATGGCATCGGCGAGTTGGGTATAGACCTATGGATTGTAGAGGTCGGTGCTTTCTTGAAAGTCAGGGGGTGAGAGTGATGACCTGAGGAGGGGTTTGAAGAGGACAGGTGGATTCTAAGTCCTTCCTGCCATGCAGGACAGTGTCAATGTTTCCCTATGAGGGTTTTCTCTAGTGCTGCAGTCACGGGAATAGACAGAAGGACAGGCAAGCCAGAGGATGGCAATAAGGACTGCCAGGCCCTTTCCTGGGGCAGCTGGGCCTTCCCGCTCTCAGCAGCATCTGCTCTGTGTACCCCAGGGATGGACCCTCACCTATAGTCACTGCCCTGCCTCAGTTTCCCTCCCTTGGACCCACAAGTCCACATCCCTGACAACTACCTCTCCTCTGACATGGAGTGACAGTCATGTTTGGACCCCAGTCACTCAGTCTCTGGTAATTTATGCTGAGTGCCTGTTGTGTGCTGGAAAATTCCCAGGAATTCCCGGGCTTCCTCAGACCCGGCTCTGAGTCCTCTGTGTTTTGGGGTCACTGTGAGTGTGGTCTCAATAGAGAAAGCACTTGCAGAAGGGGACACAGATTCCCGGGATAAGTTCCTTTTGTAGCTGGGAGGCATCTCCATAGGTGTCTTGGTTTCTTCTCTCAGTGTAACAGCTGAGGACACGGAGCCTTCAGGGCACCCTGTGCTGTTATCAGATCCCTGTTGGGTGTGAAAACAGCAAGTGAGCTCAGATTCACGGAAAACTTGAAGTGGGCATTGGTGTGGAGCACGTCAGTGCTGAAGCTGTGAAGATGGCCAGGGAGGGTCGTCCTGGAGGACCAAGGCCCTGAAAGCTGTAGGGTCAGGCCACTGAGTGTCCTTCCATGCGGCCCCACTCGAAATCCATGCAACAGTTTCATATGCAATCTGAAGACACCAGACACTTTTTAAAAATAAATATTTCCCCTCTCTAAACACACAGCCCTCCCCCTGGCACACACACACACTAACACACAACCCAGGGATACAAACTGAGATGAAATAAGAGGCTGACATTTGCTTCAGAGCTCACTGGGTAAATGTTAGGGAGGTTGGGCTCACCCCAGGAGTGCTCTCCAGAGAGTCAGGTTGCTGTGCGGGTGCAACCCCTGGCCCTCCACACTGGGCTTCACGAGGGGGGGGGCGGTGCAGCTGCACCGAGGCTCAACCCCTATCAAAAGTCAGGGATTATGACTCAATGGGGTACCCGTGGCCATAAGAGAACAATCATGGCCATAAATAAAGTCTAAAGCAAAGCAGTGCACGTCTCCGCTCCCATTCCGAATTCTAAGTAGAGTCTCCTTTTTCTTCCTCCCTGGCATCTTTCCTCAATGAGGGAACTAGGTCCAGTCCCATGGAGCTGTGCAGAGACTATAGCCCAATGCCACAGTGTCCTGGGGGCCACAGAAGCTGCCTTCACTCGGTCCCTTTGCTGCCCAGATCCTTTCTGAAGAGCACAGGGCTGTGCAGTCCCCAGCAAAAACTGTCTTCCCCTCCAGCCCCCTGATATCCAATGCCTGTAGGGCATGTGGCCCTTCCTTTCTGGGTCCCCAGCCCAGAATCAGGAGGGGCTGCAGGAACACAGGTCTGGACACAGGTTGCCATGAAGCCCCCACTTGCTGTGTGTTCAAGGTTGGCTTTTCCTTCTTAAACCTGCTCTTCTTCCGGAGACCTGTCCTGGATGGAGAAGGAGCAATGGGTGGAGACAGTGGTCACCAGGATGCTGAGCTGGGCTCCCCTGGGAGGTTGATTTCAGGTGGGGTCTGTCCACACTCTGGGGCTCGCCACCAGGGGGCGTGTGTCCGCTAGGGCACCCAGAAGCTCAGAAGTGTGGCCCTGGTGCTTAGCCAAACTTCTCTCCCAGGACTGCTGAGGTTGTCATTGTCTGGGTTCTTCTGCTGGGTTCTTATGGGAAGGAGCTGGGCGAGGGTAAGTCTCCACGGGAAAGGCCGCTTCAGAGAATTTCCCTTTCTGCCCAAGTGACCCATCGAGGCCTTGTGTCTCCTTCTGACTGTTCCCTTGGAATTTCCTGAAATTGCTGCTGACTGCAGTGGACTGGGAAGCTCCTGCCACCCCAGCGTTAGGGACCGACCTTCCACAGCCCCACCAGACAGAAAAGCAGAGACATCGAGGATGTAATTACACAAGAGGAGGTTTATTTTCTGGCTAGCCAGGGTCTAAGCCCCAGAGCACCAACGCAGTGGTCACTCTTGCAGGCAAGGACCCCGACTGGGGTTGCAGCGTGCCTTTTATCCCTATGGTGCATATGCTATGCAGTGGCTGATCACGCGTGGATCATGCATTGACCTTTAACATGATTGGTTGGCTGACAGCCCCACTATACAGGGGTCCGAACAATGCAAAGTTGGCGCAATCAAGCAAGCAAGCAACGGTTTCCATGGCAAGCAAGCAACAGTTTCCAGAAGCCGGATGTTAGTTCCGGCTTCACTGGGGTGTGGGCCTTGCAGGTGTGCAATGTCTCGACCCCTCACATTCCCCCCTTTCTTTAGAAGCTGGTCGAGCACTCTTGCTCGTCTCTTGGGTCTTCTAAAGGTTTCAAGTCTGTGCTACCTGACTAGAGCTTTTGATACTGCGGCTGCAACACTAAAAGCTGTACTGTATTAACCCTTTCTTTTACAAAGGTTATTATCTTGTTTAATATGCAGGGTCCGAATGTAAAGACTAAGAGCAGAATTACTAGTGGTCCTAATAGCGTTGAGATAAGGGTAGTTAGCCAAGGGGAGCTGTTAAACCAAGATTTAAACCAACCTGCCTGCAGCTCGTTTTCCCGCTTGTGGCAGGCAAGCTCTTTTCTAACTTTAGCCATAGATTCCCTGACGACTCCTGTGTGGTCTGCATAGAAACAGCACTCTTCTTGGAGGGCAGCACATAGTCCCCCCTGTTGAAGGAACACTAGATATAGCCCCCTCCGATTTTGTAGTACTACTTCGGACAGGGAGGTCAGAGACTTTTCTAGATGGGAGATAGACTCTTCTATTTTTGCAATGTCTTTATTAATGGCTGCTCTCAAGGTGCTGAACCCTCTCTGTTGCATCGCTAGGGAGGAGATACCAGTCCCTGCTCCTATTGCCCCCAAGCCAAAAAGTGTGGCCAGGGTAATGGCTGCAAGGGGTTCTCTTTTTTTTTTGGAAAATTAGGTTAGTGACCCCTTGGCCTGCCCTGCTGGTGTATATGGTCTCTACTGTATGGTATATTATTTTAGGGAACACTAACACCATAACACAGTATTTTTAGATTTATTAAAAACTGATAGGCTAAGGCAAGGGGTTAAACTGGTTTTGGAGCAAATCCACCATCCACTTGGCCCGGGAATGACCCATTTTTTTTTTTCCTGTTTGATTTATTACTGTTACCCCCGGCACAGAGCTGTGCATGGCTGAGTGGCACTGTTCCCAGGCAGGTCCCCTTGCCAAGAACTGACTGAAAAGTGAGACCAGGGCCTTTACGGTCCCATTGACATGACCTAGGGGAGGCTTCTGTGGAGAGGTTGAAATTGACGGCCATTCTCACTGCTTCGTATGCAGCTGTCAACATCTTTCACAGAGGATCTCTAAGTTTTACTTAGGCACCGTGCTTATGGGGCTCCCTAGGGTGAGTGAGTTTGTCCCTAACTTTATCACTGGTTTGGGGTGCACCGTGGCCGGCCGTGGGTGCAGCATCTGGTTGGGCCCTACTGCCTGTGGTGACACAATCCCACTTGGCCGAGGGCCGGGCGCCCCTGGGGGCTCACTCACGCTGATGGGGCTTATTTCTTCTAGGTTAAACATAAGGTCTGGCCACCATCCGTTTACGGGGCCTACCCCTGAAGTCACATTCTAGACTTTATGAGTCTCTTGATTGGCAATCTCTCATGTGAGGTTATGAGGTTGGTGGGGATTGCTATTTATCACGGTTGCCACACTCCTGCCCACAAGCAAAGTAACCCCAAAGCACCCACATAAAAGATATAAAACAAGCCTAGCATGCATCTCTGCGACGGAGTCCAACCTCTAGGTGCTACAGTCCCAAGTCCGACTCCAACTAGTATGACCAGTACTCCAAAGAGGACTGGAGTCACTAAGTTCATCTATGCTGGTGTCACTCGGGTCAGCCTGGTCTTTAGGGGGTTCTCCGGATCCACCGTTGCCTTCCACTGGCTCTGGCACTGCTCTTGGTCGCTCTTGCTAGCCGACCTCACGTGGGAGTGGTGTATCCAGGTTGATATTCCATCCACCTTGAGGGCAGTGGGAGTAACAAGGATAACTTGAAAGGGGCCCTTCCATTTAGGCTCGAGGGTTTTGCTGTTATGTCTTTTTACCCACATCCAGTCCCCCGACTGGTGTGGGTGATAAGAATGTTCAGCACTACCCGCCCCCAGCCCTGTGGCCTGGTATATGGCGCGGAGGGCCGGCCACACTCGGCTGTGAACGCGCTGCAGAGCTTGTACGGCTTGCAACACGTGTTTGGGGTGTTTTGGGAGAGCCTCGGGGCTCACCCTGGGGACCACGGGCGGAGGAGTGCCATACATGATTTCAAAGGGGGTTAAACCTAAATGATAGGGGGTGTTCCGGGCTCAGAACAGGGCGAAGGGAAGGAGGGTCACCCAGTCCCCGCCAGTCTCTAGGGCCAATTTAGTCAGAGTCTCCTTTATTGTTCTGTTCATTCTCTCCACCTGCCCTGAGCTCTGGGGGTTATAGGCACAATGCAGTTTCCAATTGGTCCCAGAGCCTGGGCCAGTCCCTGACTAACTTGGCTGACAAAAGCAGGTCCATTATCTGATCCTATTCCTTCTAGCAGTCCATACCTAGGAACTATTTTTTTTTCTAATATTTTCTTGGCTACCGTTAGAGCAGTCTCTCTCTTAGTGGGGAAAGCCTCTACCCACCCGGAGAACGCATCCACCATAACTAGCAGATACTGGTCCCATATTTTCCAGGCTTTACTTCTGTAAAATCTACTTCCCAGAACAGCCCTGGCTGCCTCCCCCTTTCCCTCGTACCTGCGTGGGTCCCTTTGGCCCTCCCCGGATGCATGACTTGACAGGCTTGGCAGTCCCGGTCGATGTCGCTCGCCACTTGTCCCTGCGACATGAACCTAAGCTGGGCGGTGTTTAATAGTTGTAGCATTTTTCTCTTTCTTAAATGTGTGGTCTGGTGTAGGTGCGTTAACAGGTGACGTCCCAAAGTCTCTGGCACTATCAGGCGGCGTTCTTCGTCTTTTTGCACATTTAGCTGTTTTGTAGCCCAGGCTTCATCTGCGCTGGAGTAGTCTGGCAGAGGAGGTATCTGTCCCATGCCCAGGGGTGGTAGGCTTATATGCAGAATGTGGGGTGGCGCAGCGCCTTTTGCTGCTCTTTTAGCCTCGGCATCTGCCCTTCGATTGCCCCGTGCCTCCAGTGAGTCTCCACCCTGATGTCTAGGGGTGTGGACTACCGCCACTGCCTTTGGCAGCAAGACAGCTTCTAGCAAGTGGAGTATTTCGGGCTTGTGCTTAATCTCCTTCCCTTCTGCTGTGATGAACCCCCTTTCTCTGTAGAGGGCTCCATGTATGTGCACAGTACCAAAAGCATAGCAGCTGTCAGTATATACTGTCAGCCTCTTCCCTCGGGCCCGACTAAGAGCTTCTGTCAGTGCGATCAATTCTGCCTTTTGGGCAGATGTTCCCTGTGGAAGGCATGCCGCCCAGACAAGTTTGCCTTGATCATAGACTATGGCCGCCCCCGCATACCTGTGTCCATCGCGGACGAAACTGCTCCCGTCCGTGAACCAAGTTAGGTCGCTGCTCGGAAGGGGGCGGTCCTGCAGTTCCTGCCGAGCCATCTGGGTCTCAGCCAAGATCTCGAGGCAGTCGTGTTCAGGCGCGGCAGAATCGGGGTTTGGTAGAAGCATTGCGGGGTTTAGGACAGTGGGGGTTTGGAACTCAACTCGGGGTGCATCAAGCAGGAGCCCTTGGTAATGGGTCAGCCTTGCATTTGTGATCTATCACCCTAGCGGCTGCTTTAGAACTCCTATAGCGTGTGGCGTGGTGGTTAACAGTCTCTGCCCCAAAGTAAGCTTGTCAGCGTCCTTGACCAACAGGGCTGTGGCTGCGATTATTCGCAGGCACGCAGGCCACCCCCGCCGCCACCGGATCTAATTTTTTTTTTTTTTTTTACAAGTATGCCACTGGCCTTTTCCAGGGCCCTAGGGCCTGTGTGAGTACGCCCTTAGCTATTCCCCTCTTCTCGTCTATGAACAGGTGAAACTCTTTTGTCAGGGAGTGCTAGGGCCGGGGCTTTTAGCATGGCTGCCCTCAGGGCTTGAAAAGCGTCTTCCATTTGCACAGTCCACTCTCATGCTCTCCCCGCCTTACACCCTTTATACAGAGGTCGAGCCTTTTAGTCCTTATACCCCGGTTTCTTCACCGGCAACAGGGGGGTGTTCCAGGCCGACTGGCATTTCCGGAGAATCCCACTGTCCAGGAGTCTCTGAATGTGGGGCGTAATTCCCACTCTGGCTTCCTGGGACATGGGGTACTGTCTGACTCGGGCTGGCTCGGCTCCGGGTTTTAACTCAACGTAAAGAGGCGGCCGGTGTTTTGCCCATCCTGTGCCCCCTGTCTTGGCCCACGCCATGGGAAATTTACAGAGCCATTGTTCCATGCCTTTTTCTCTGCTCTTTATGGGCTGGTACAGTCTATATTTATTTGCCTGTGTCAGGGTCAAGATCTGAGTGACCTGGGGCTGTTGATAGCCTTAAGCTTGGTAAGGATGTCTCTTCCCAGTAGCGGTGTGGGGCACTCAGGGATGACCATAAAGGCGTGACTCACTTGTCCTGAACCCAAATTTAATCTCCGCCGTGTGGTCCACCGATATAGTTTAGCTCCTGTATTTATGAGGAAGCTGACTGGGTTCCCCTCTACTTGCAAAGTTACCCTAGGTTCGGGGAGGGGGACTGAACCCCGTCTTTCCTATTCATCTGTCACCTGTCCTGCAACCATGACTTTTTCAGGACCTCTAAGTCTTCGCCCCCCTTTCTTTTTGGGGCATTCTCGGGCCCAGTGCCCATGCTCCTTGCAATTAGCACATTGATCCTTGCCTAGCCTCTCTCGCTGGGGCCTTCTCCTCTCCTCTGACCCTGTCTGCCCCCCTCTCGTGGCGGCTAGCAGGATTTTTGCCATTTCTTTGTTTGCTTTACGCGCCTCTCCAGCTTGGAATTTCCTATCTTCTATCCCGATCCTCTCTAACCTCTCTTTTGGCGTTTCTCTATTGTTATAGACCTTTTCTGCCACTTCTAACAGGTCCTGCAGAGTCTTCTTGCCTAATCTATCTATTCTCTGCACCTTGCGCCTGATGTCTGGGGCTGCCTGATTAACAAACGCCATCATAACAGTGGCTTGCTGCCTTCCATAGTGGGATCTATGGGGGTGTACTGCCGGAAGACCTCCATGATCCTCTCTAAGTATGCTGCCGGGCTCTCCTCCAGCCCCTGACGAACATCTCCTACCTTGGCCAAATTGGTCGGCTTTCGCGCCGCCATAAGGAGACCGGCCATCAGAGTCTGGCGGTAGACCTGGAGACGCTCCCTACCTTTAGCCTCATTGTAGTCCCAGGGTGGCCATTCAAGGGGGAAGGTCTGATCAATGGTCTGTGGATTCGTGGCAGGTCTGCCATCTTCACCCGGGGCCAGCTTCCGTGTCTCCCCCTGAATTCTTTCTCTTTCTTCTGTGGTGAAAAGCACCTTGAGCAGCTGCTGGCAATCATCCCAAGTGGGCTGATGTGTAAAAAGAACAGAATCTAAAAGGTTAATGAGATCTCTGGGGTTCTCAGAGAAGTTTGAGTTTTGAGCCTTCCAATTGTAAAGATCACTGGTAGAGGAGGGCCAATATTGGAATGTCTGTGCTCTGTCCTTCCCTAGGGGTCCCACTGCTCTCAGAGGGAGCGCCTTTAAGGGCTCCGGGTCTGGGGCCCGGCCAGTCTGCTGTCTGATTTCATAGGCCGGCCATGCTGCCGGTGGTCCCGCGTCCTCCTGGGCCGGGGGAGCTGCAGAGGCTGCCCCAGGATTATAGGGTGGAGGCGTGTTTTATTCGAGACCTGTCAGGTCTGGGTAGAGATTGGAGTCCAGCAACACTGGTGTCCCAATGGACCTCGGACTCCGTGCCCCGCCCCCCCTTTCTGACTTCTTTAACTGCCAGAACTTCCGCCTTTTCCCTCGGGGCAGGTAGGGGGGCCTTCAGCCAGGATGGCGGGTCTCAAACCCAGTCTTGCCAGACCACAATATAGGGGATCTGATCAGGGTGTCCGTGGTGGCCAAATACCACCCCTTTTACCTTTTTGATCAAGGAGGCATCAAACGAGCCCTCCCTGGGCCACCCCACTCCAAACGTGGGCCACTCGGCCTCACAAAGGGTAACAAACTTTCCCTTCTTGACCCCTAGGGACAGGTTGTGTGCCCTTGCCCTGACATCCTTAAAATGGCTCACCAGGTTGGACAACGGCGTTGTTAGAGCCTGTCCCATGGCTAGTCAATAATAGGCAGATGTGCAAACCAATATTCCGCAGTTGGGGCACTGGGGACAAGGATCTGAATCTCTAGCCTTTTACACTCCCTACGGAGGTAACGGCCGTGCCCCTCCCGCACTAGCCACTCCTGGCACGGGCGGCAGGAGATACACTGTGTGCTGCCAACCCATGCAGGGGAACACTCACCTGGAGGTTCTAGTCACCTCTGCGGATCTTATCGTGGGTCCCCTGATTTCACGGCCCCAGCCTGAAAACCCATGCAACGCTGATGGGTTCTCGGGCTGAAACCACAGAACCCAGAGACTCCAACAAGCCAACGAGAGATGTCACACTCACTCACACACACACAGAAAGCTGGCGACAAACAAAGCAGACAACAGACAAGTGGACAGTGAGGTAAACAGACAACCTAACCTGGTCCGGACCTACTCCCCCGTCTCCTCCTGACCGAGCCCTTGGCTACAAGGTCAGCTCTAGCTCCTCCTGACCGAGCCCTAGGCTACAAGGTCAGCTCCGGAGTCCCAACAGGGCCAGAGGACGTCTCCGCCTGGCTCCGACCGGCGACCCACCAGCGCGTCCGCCTAGGTCCTGTGCCGGCGTCCTGATCCGGGGTCCTGCAAGGGGATTCCGCGTCCCTTGCCCAATACCACACCCAGCTAGTCCGGGGTGGATTTTCACACTCCTCCCTCAGCCCTGAATTCTATCCGGTAGTCTGTAGGGAAGGCAAATCCCGGACGAGCCCCCAAATGTTAGGGACAGACCTTCCACAGCCCCACCGGACAGAAAAGCAGAGACATCGAGGATGTAATTACACAAGAGGAGGTTTATTTTCTGGCTAGCCAGGGTCCAAGCCCCAGAGCACCAACACAGTGGTCACTCTTGCAGGCAAGGACCCCGACTGGGGTTGCAACGTGCCTTTTATCCCTATGGTGCATATGCTATGCAGTGGCTGATCACGCGTGGATCATGCATTGACCTTTAACATGATTGGTTGGCTGACAGCCCCACTATACAGGGGTCCGAACAATGCAAAGTTGGCGCAATCAAGCAAGCAAGCAACGGTTTCCATGGCAAGCAAGCAACAGTTTCCAGAAGCCGGATGTTAGTTCCGGCTTCACTGGGGTGTGGGCCTTGCAGGTGTGCAATGTCTCGACCCCTCACACCAGGAAAGGGTCACACTGCTGTGAGGATGAGCACGGGTGAGCAGTGAGTGTGAGGATAGAGAAAAGTACCTGTCTATGCCCATTGAGAGTTCATGGTGGAAGGGAGTAGAAGTCCCTGACAATATTTGGGATTTGTTACTGGCAGAGCAGGGTCCAGAGCAGGAGGGCAGAGCGCAGTGTACTCAGCACCCATGTGGGGAAAAGGGCGTCTGCAGGAGGTGAACTGTAAACTCTGTGCCACCTGCTTCATGTGGGTCATTCTACTGCTCCCTCCCAGCGACTCTGAGAGTTTCTTTCCTGTGGGTTCCCAGCCCCGTTGATTTTCTCTCCACTTTCTTACCGCTGACATCTGATTGTCCCTTTCACAACTCATACTCAATCTTTCCAGAGAACTATCCTAGTCGGAGGGGACCTATTATCATCCACGCTTTTTACCTTTTCCTTCGATTCCTAGAGCCACCGGCAGTGACTTAGTTTCCTGACTGATTCTGGGTGCTGACCTGATGTGGAAACCCAGGCTCAGAGGATTGGAAACTATGGTGCTTGAACCCAGGTGTGGCTTCCCAGTACACCTGGGTCTTCTCTGTGCAGCCCAGGATGTCACTGTACGAGATGTGCAGAGACAGTTCTGACCCTCCAGGTTAGATGGAGTGCTATGTGTGCCATGGTGTGCATGTGTGTGCCCTGGTATGGAGACCTGTGTGGACGCTCATGTGTGGGCCTGTGTGGACACCTGTGTGGGCATAGCAGGACAGAGTGACATTGGAGGACTAGGGAGACATTGCTGAGTAGTAATATTTTCTCATGTGGCAGGACTGGAGGTCTTTCAAGGGCGTGTATCAGAACTTGCAACACCAGTGGAAAGCAGGGAGGTTGGTGAGGCATGTGAGGGCTCCATGCCAGAGTGCCTTCAGGTTTTCCTGCCAGCTGCCACCCTCTGTGTCCTTTAGTCCTCCTGTCGAATACTGGCTATAGTCTCCTTGTGCCCCAGCCTATATGTGTCTGCCCTCCCCAAAGCCATGTGGCTGTACCATGTGTCCCTTGTGGGCCACTACTATCTGTGGGCTAGTACCAGGTGAGGCAGGCAGTGAGCCACCTCTGAAACAAATTGTCTTCATCACAGGATGTGAATTGGGTTTGGGGAACCTGCCGTCCAGACAGCTGGACATGCTTGGCTTGAGGGTGCTGGGTGTATGTGTGATGACAAAGGGGGCCTAGTGTTTGACGGCCCAGATGTCAGACAGGCTGGAGATGGTGAGCCTGCATGTCACCAAGACAGAGAGCATCTCTGCAGCTGCCCAGTGAGTGAAGGTGCCTGTGGGGCACAGAGGCAGCACTCAAATTCCTCTGTTTGTGTTTCCCCTGTGTTAATAGGACACCGCCTGTCCTGTCCCTGGGGAGATGTCCACAGTATTCCCAGGTTCAAGTCCTCCTAGCTGTCTAGTCTTCCTCACTCATCAGGTTTCCCTGGGCTGGGGCTGTGCATGGGAGGGCGCTCCATGCCGGAGCCGGGCTCGTGTTCTCAGCATTTCTGCTTGTCCTTACCTGGGCCAGCCCGGTCCATGGAGAGTTAACACCATTCCCATGTTCAGAGGACATGAGTTGAGGACTAGTTTTAAAAGATCTAAGAAGGTGTTTTTCTTTCCTTCTTTTTTCATACCACTACTTTGTCTTGTTATGGGGAATGAAAAGGATGTGGATTTCTTTGATCTAAGAATAAATGTATTAATAGAACATGATCATTGTAGAAAATCCTGACAAGTATAAAGATAGAAGGAAAAGTCATCTTCAAATCATTATCTAGACATAAATATGTTTTACATGGTCATGTAATTGGAATTGTATTTTGATTGTATCATATTGTATTCTATCAGAAAAAATTAACATTTTTCAACATAATGAAAAAGCTTTTTTTTTTTTTTTTTGAGACAGAGTCTCGCTTTGTTGTCCAGGCTAGAGTGAGTGCCATGGCGTCAGCCTAGCTCACAGCAACCTCAAACTCCTGGGCTTGAGCGATCCTTCTGCCTCAGCCTCCCGAGTAGCTGGGACTACAGGCATGAGCCACCATGCCCGGCTAATTTTTTATGTATATATCAGTTGGCCAATTAATTTCTTTCTATTTATAGTAGAGACGGGGTCTCGCTCTTGCTCAGGCTGGTTTTGAACTCCTGACCTTGAGCAATCCGCCCACCTTGGCCTCCCAAGAGCTAGGATTACAGGCGTGAGCCACCGTGCCCGGCCCTGAAAAAGCTTTTTAAGACACAGTATTTAAGGCCGGGCATGGTGGCTCACACCTGTAATGGTAGCGCTGTTGGAGGCTGAAGTGGGAGGATCGCTATAGCTCAAGATTTGGAGTAGGTCAGGGGTGAGGTGGGGCAATATACATAATCTAAACATTTGTACCCCCATAATGTGCAGAAATAGGAAAAATGCAGTACTAGCATTAGTGAAAAAAAGAGTTGGAGACCAACACAAGCAAGAGTGAGCCCACATCTCTACTAAAAATTGAAAATATTAGGCAGGCATGGTGGCTCATGTCTGTAGTACCAGCTACTCGGCAGGCTGAGGCATGAGGAATGCTTGAGACCAGGAGTTTGAGGTTGCTGTGAGCTAGGCTGACACCATGGCTCGGTAGCCTGGGTGTCACAGTGACACTGTCTCCCAAGAACTTCCTGTAGGAATGTTGCTCCATATTGATTGAGGATCTTCCCAGGCTAGTCCCCAGAGGCCAAATACAGGATTGTTTTCCACATTGTCCCAAATGTAGGATTTCAGGTCTGTCTTTCCCAACTTAACTCTACCCAGATTTTATCCTTGTCTATTTTTTCTTTTGCCTTTTTCTCTCCCTCTCTCCCCTGTCTTCCTCACTCTCACTGTCCCCTGTCTCTCATATCCCCTCAATCGATAGATGTTGAACACTACCTGTATGGGTTTTCCAGAAAATCTCAAAGTTTAGGTGAATGTGCTCATGTCTGCAAGGACCACATTAATGTGTAAATAACCAAACTGCAGTGTCCGTGTTTCCAGACTAATGGATGCACAATACTTCCCCAACACCAGCTCCTGCCACCATCGAGTGTGGGGTCAATGCCCGCCATCTAGGAAGCCGAGGGCCGGGCCAAAAGGAATAACAGGAGGAGGAGACGTGCGCTGTGTCCTGCAACAGCTGCAGCTTATTCAGCTCCCTAACCCTGCAGACACTGCGCTGTTGCTAGTCTCTCCTAGTCCCCTTCCAGCACCCACCACCCTGCTGTCACTCTGATGGGCTGGGAACTTGAACCCTAACTGTGTCCACACTGCAAAGGCACAACTCAGTGTTGCTCTCTCATCTTCCCACTGTCCCCAGGACTCTGGGACCTGGTGAATAATGCTGGCATCTCGGTGCCATCAGTCTCCAATGAGTGGCTGACCAAACAAGACTTTGTGACCATGCTGGACGTGAACCTGCTGGGGATGATCGAGGTGACTCTGAGCCTGCTGCCCTTAGTGAGGAAGGCGAGGGGCCTCGTGGTCAACGTCTCCAGTGTCTCGGGTAGACTGTCTGTTATAGGTGGCGGCTGCTGCAACTCCAAGTACGGCGTAGAGGCCTTCTTGGACTCCCTCAGGTATTGCCCTGGGATAGGGCCCTGCCTGAGTCCTCCTGGTGTCATGAGTGGCCACTCAAGCCTTGAATCCATTCAGTCCTGAGAAATCCACAGAACTGTAGAGCATTGAGCAGGTGGAAGCAGGCTCAGTCCACACCTGCTCTGCCTGGTGCTAACTCCCCCTGAGGTGTGCATTCACCTGGCCAGTGTATGCCCTCCCCCAGGATGGAAATGGCCTAGGGAAGCAGGAGCACCCCTGCTCTGATGACACCTGAGCACATGGGCTGAGGGTGGGAGTACAACCCTCGGCCCTCAGCCTGACTCCCAACCTCTCCAGAGACAGCTCGGCAGGCATTGACTTGAAGATGGGATCTTCCATTGGTATCCTGAGAGAAGACACAAAACCACTTTTTCATTCATCTTGAAACCATGGATGTATGTTGATTGTTTTTGTTTAGAATAAATGCTTCTGGTTCATCCATGCACATTCATTCCAATGGTGGCTTTGGGGCTATATGGTTTAGACCTATGGACACAAGGGGCAAGTGCCTTCACAGAGGTCAGAGGGTGAGAGGGATGACCTGAGGAGGGATATGAAGAGGACAGGTGGAATTTTCTTTCCCCTCTGTCAGCCCTTCCTGCCACAGAGGCCAGTGGCAATGCTTTCCTTTCTAGGCTTTCTTGAGTAGCCTACTGTCACAGGAATATTCCTGTGGGCTGGCAAGGAAGAGGGCGGCAATAAGGACGGGCAAGACACAGATCCCTTCCCTGGGGCAGCTGGGTCTTCCCGCCCTCACCAGCTCCTGCTCTGGGTCCCCCAGGGGCTGACCCTCACCTAAAGTTATTGCTCTTCCCTCATGTACCATCCATCGTGCCACCAAACCCACAGCCCCCACATGCACCCCTCTAATGACGTGAAGTAGGAGTCAGACGTGGACCCAGTCTTTCGTTTTCTGCTCATTTATGCTGAGCACCTGTTGTGTGCTGGGAAAATTCCCAGGAATTCCCAGGACTTCCACAGACCGTGCTCTGAGTCTTCAGTGTTCTGGGGTCGCTGTGAGTGTGGTCTCAACAGAGAAAGCACTTGCAGAAGGGGACACAGATTCCCAGGCTAAGGTCCCTTTGTAGCTGGGAGGAACCTGCCTGGGTCTTGGTTTTCTTCCCTCAGTGTAACAGCTGAGGACAGGGAGCCTTCAGGGCACCCTGTGCTGTTGATCAGATCCGTGTTGGGTGTGAAAACAGCAAGTGAGCTCAGATTCACGGAAAAAATGAAGTGGGCATTGGTGTGGAGCACGTCAGTGCTGAAGCCGTGAAGATGGCCAGGGAGGGTCGTCCTGGAGGAACAAAGCCCTGAATGCTGTAGGGTCAGGCCACTGAGTGTCCTTCCATGCTGCCTGAGTTCAAGGCAAAACAACCATTTCATATACTATCTGAAGCCACCAGAATTTTTTTTCTGTTTTTTTGTTTTGTTTTATTTTTTTAAGTAATTCCTTCTCTGGAAACACACAGATATATCCACACACACCAGGAAAACAAGTTGAAATGAAATTAGAGGCTGGGATTCACATGATAGCCCAATGGCAGTGGTTTAGGGGGTTAGACTCACCCCCAGAAGTGCTCTGCAGAGAATGGGAGAGCTGTGAAGGTGCAAACCCCTGGCCCTCCGAGCTGGGCGGTACTGTGGGGTGCACCTGCACGGAGGTGAACAGTAAACACTGTGATACTTGCTTTGTTTGGGTCGTTCCTCTGCTCCCTCCCTATGACTCTGGCAGTTTCTTTCCTGTGGGTTCCCAACCCCATTCCCTTTCTCTCCCTTTCTTGCTGCTGAGGTCTGACTGCCCCTTTGGGATCCGATAACCTACTTTCCAGAAAACTACTCTAGCATGAGACACCCTACACCTGCCTAAACTCTTTGCCTTCTCCTTCCAATCCTCGAGAGACTGGCAGTGACTTAGTTTACTGAGTGATTCTGGGTACTGACCAGATGTGGAAACCCAGGCTCAGAGAAGGATTTCAAACTACTGTGCTTGAACCCATGTGTGGCTTCCCAGTACACCTGGGTCTTCTCTGTGCAGCCCAGGATGTCACTGTACGAGATGTGCAGAGACAGTTCTGACCCTCCAGAACTGTGTGCATGTGTGTGCCCTGGTATGGAGACCTGCTGTAAGATACTGGGCTATAAGGACAATAGACACCTTCCAGCTTCTGTTTACTGCTTGTTTGCTAACCGCAAGGCATTATGAGTATATTATGGGATGCAGAAAAAAAAGACAAAGAGAGCAAAAACCTGAGTCTCTCAGCTGGGACCCGGAACAGGTTAGGGCCTATCAGGGGCAGGCTAAAGTGAAAATCACTGTGAGGGTGGATGCATGACCAGTGTGTAAACAACTAAGTTATAAAAGGGGACTAACACACAAAGGAGGGTCCCTGCCCGGAGAAGAGGTCACTGCGCTGGCACTCTGGGGGCTTGGACCCTAGCTCGAGCTAGACAATAAAACTCCTTTTGATAATTACAGCCTCGGTGACTCTGTCTCTCTGTCCTGTGGCCTTGTAAATCTCAAATATAACACTGTGTGGACACCTGTGTGGGCACAGCAGTGCAGTTACATCGGTGGACTAGGGTGGCATTGCTGACTAATAATATTTCCTTATACGGGGCAGGACTTGAGGTTATTCAAGGGTCTTTTTTTTTATATATATATTTCGGCATATTATGGGGGTACAGATTTCAAGGTTTCAATAACTTCCCTTTCTCCCCTCCCCCCACAAGTCTGAGTTTCCAGCATGGCCATCCCCCATATGGTGCACATCTCACTCATTATGTATGTATATTCCCGCCCCCCTCCCCCCTGCCCAATACCCTATTACTGTAGTACCTATGTGTCCACTTAGGTGCTGCTCAGTTAATATCAGTTTGCTGGTGAGTACATGTGGTGCTTGTTTTTCCATTTTTGGGATATTTCACTTGTAGTATGGGTTCCAGCTCTAACCAGGAAAATATAAGATGTGCTATATCATCGTTTCTTAGAGCTGAATAGTACTCCATGGTATACATATACCACATTTTATTGATCCATTCTTGGATTGATGGGCACTTGGGCTGTTTCCACAGCCTTGCAATTATGAATTGCGCTGCTATAAACACTCAAGTGCAGGTGTCTTTTTTGTAGAGTGTCATTGGATCTTTTGGGTAGATGCCCAGTAATGGGATTGCTGGATCAAATGGTAGATTCACTTGTATCGCTTTAAGGTATCTCCATATTGCTTTCCACAGAGGTTGAACTAGTTTGCAGTCCCACCAGCAGTGTAGGAGTGTTCCTCTCTCTCCGCAACCACGCCAGCATTTGTTATTTGGAGACTTTTTGATAAAGGCCATTCTCACTGGAGTTAAGTGATATCTCATTGTGGTTTTGATTTGCATTTCCCTGATGATTAGAGATGCTGAGCATTTTTTCATATGTTTGTTGGCCATTCTCTTGTCTTCTTTAGAAAAGTTTCTGTTCAAGTCCTTTGCCCACTTTTTAATAGGGTTATTTGATTTTTTCTTGCTGATTTTCGTGAGTTCTAAGTATATTCTAGTTATCATCCCCTTATCGGATGTGTAGGATGCAAAAATTTTCTCCCATTCTGTTTCTTTGTTTCCATTCTGTTTCCATGACTGTTTCTTTGGCTGTGCAGAAGCTTTTTAGTTTCATCATCTCCCATTTATTTATTTTTGTTGCTGCTGTGATTGCCTTTGGGGACTTCTAGATAAACTCTTTGCCTAGGCCGATGTCTAGGAGAGTGTTTCCAACATTTTCCTCTGTAATTCTAATAGTTTCATACCTTAGGTTTAAGTCTGTTATCCAGTGTGAGTTGATTTTTGTGAGAGGTGAAAGGTGTGGGTCCTGCTTTAGCCTTCTACAAGTGGCTATCCAGTTTTCCCAGCACCATTTATTGAAAAGGGATTCTTTTCCCCAGCGTATGTTTTTGTCTGCTTTGTCAAAGATTAGATGGCTATATGAGGATGGTTTTATATCAGGATTCTCACATCTGTTCCACTGGTCAATATTCCTATTTTTGTGCCAATACCAGATTGTTTTAATTACTACAGCTTTGTAGTAAAGTTTGATATCTGGCATATTAATGCCTCCCATTTTGTTTTTGTTGCCTAGAATTGCTCTTGATATTTGGGGCCTTCTTTGGTTCCATACGAAGCATAAAATTATTTTTTCTATATCTGTGAAGAATGCTGATGGGATTTTAATAGGTATTGCATTGAATCTGTAGATCAGTTTGGGTAGTATGGACATTTTAATGATGTTGAGTCTGCCGATCCACGAGCATGGAATGGATTTCCATCTGTTTACATCCTCTGCTATTTCCTTCCTCAGTGTTTCATAGTTTTCCCTGTAGAGGTTTTTTACGTCCTTGGTTAAGTATATTCCTAGGTACTTTAATTTCTTTGCTGCTATTGTGAAAGGAATTGAGTCTTTAATTTGGTTCTCAATTTGATTGTTGTTGGCGTGTATAAATGCCTCTGATTTCTGTGTATTGATTTTGTATCCTGAGACTTTACTAAATTCATTGATCAGTTCCAGGAGTTTCTTGGTTGAATCTATGGGGTTTTCTAAATAGAATATCCTATCATCAGAAAACAGTGAAAGTTTGATCTCTTCTGCCCTATTTGGATACCATTAATTCCATTTTCCTGTCTGATTGCCGTAGCCAGGACTTCCAGCACTATGTTGAATAGAAGTGGAGATAGTGGGCAGCCTTGTGTGGTTCCAGTTCTAAGTGGGAACTGGAACCTTTCAGTTTTTCCCCATTCAGTATGATATTGGCTATGGGTCTGTCATATATGGCTTGTATCATTTTTAGGTATGTCCCTTCTATGCCTATTTTCTTAAGTGTTCGTATCATGAAAGGGTGTTGAATTTTGTCAAAAGCTTTTTCTGCATCTATTGAAAGAATCATGTGGTCTTTGTTTTTGCTTCTGTTTATGTGGTGAATTGCATTTATAGATTTACGTATGTTGAACCATCCCCGCATCCCTGGGATGAAGCCCACTTGGTCGTGATGGATTATTTTTTTGATAAGCGTCTGGATTCGGTTAGCTAAGATGTTGTTGAAAATTTTTGCATCTATATTCATTAGGGATATTGGTCTGTAGTTTTCTTTTTTTGTTGCATCCTTTCCTGGTTTTGGTATCAGAGTAATATTCGCTTCATAAAAGGTGTCGGGGAGGTTTCCATTCCTCTTGATGTTGTGGAATAGTTTCTGCAAGATAGGTACCAGTTCTTCTTTGTAAGTGTGGTAAAATTCGGGTGTGAAACCATCTGGACCAGGACTTTTCTTTTTAGGGAGATTTTTAATTGCTGTTTCTATTTCAGCTCTTGAGATTGGTCTGTTCAGGGAATCTATTTCTTCCTGGTTGAGCGTAGGGAGGCTGTGTGTTTCTAGAAATGTGTCCATTTCCTCCACATTTTCCAGTTTGTGTGAATAAAGATTTTTGTAGTATTCATAAATTATATCTTGTGTCTCTTTGGGATCAGTTGTGATATCTCCTTTTTTGTTCCTGATGGAGCTTATTAGAGATTTCTCTTTTTTGCTTTTCGTTAGCTTAGCCAGTGGCGTGTCAATTTTGTTTATTTTTTCAAAGAACCAACTTTTTGTTTTATTAATCTCCTGAATAGCTTCCCTGTTTTCAATTTCGTTTAGTTCTGATTTGATCTTGTTGATTTCACTTCTTCTGCTGGGTTCTTCTTCTTCTTCTGTTGATTTCACTTCTTCTGCTTCTTCTGCTCTGTTCTTGTTTTTCCAGCTCTTTGAGTCGTTTCATTAGATTGTCTGTTTGTGATCTTTTTGACTTTTGGTTATAGGCATTTATGGAGATAAACTTTCCTCTCAGAACTGCTTTAGCTGTGTCCCAGAGGATTTGATAACTTGTCTCTCCATTGTCATTTTCTTCATAGAATTTTTTTAATTTCCATTTTGATTTTCTTCAATTTTTTAATTTCCATCTTGATTTCTTCATGGATTTCTTCTCCATCTTGATTATGAAGTAATCATTTAGTAGGAGGTTGTTTAATTTCCACATTTTTGTGTAGAAATGTGAGTTTCTGTTAGGGTTGATTTCTACTTTTATTCCACTGTGATCCGAGAAGATACATGGTATGATTTCTATTTTTTTAAATTTCTTGAGGTTTACTTTGTGTCCTAGGATACGGTCAATCTTAGACAATGTCCCGTGAGCTGATGAGAAGAACGTATATTCGGTGGATTTTGGGTAGAATGTTCTGTAAATGTTAGTCAGACCCAATTGTTCTAGAGTTTTGTTTAAGTCCATTATTTCTTTATTAATTTTCTGTTTGGAAGATCTGTCTTGTGCCATCAGTGGGGTGTTGAAATCTCTGGTGATTATGGAGTTGCTATTAATCCATTTGCTTAGCTCCAGTAAGGTTTGCTTTATGAATCTGGGTGCCCCTAAGTTGGGTGCATATATATTTAAAATTGTTATCTCTTCTTGATGAAGTGTGCCCTTCACCATTATATAATGACCCTCTTTGTCTTTCACGACTTTTATTGCTTTAAAAACTAAATCATCTGAAATTAGAACTGCCACACCAGCCTTCTTTTGGCTTCCACTTGCTTGGAATACTGATTTCCATCCTTTTATTTTTAGTCTATATGCATCCTTGCAGGTTAGATGTGTTTCCTGAAGACAGCATATACTTGGCCTCTATTTTCTTATCCATTCAGCCAGCCTATGTCTCTTGAGTGGAGAGTTTAAGCCATTCACATTTATTGAGAGAACTGATAGGTAAGGTAGATTACTGTTCATTCTTTTGGGTTGGATGTTGTTGCTTTGATTTCTGTCTTGACCCATTGTATTATCTGGCCTTTAATCTTTGGGTTTTGGTTGTTTTTATATTCGTGAATTTTTATTATGGTGTTCCATGCGTAACACTGTTTTGAGTACTTCTTGTAGGGCTGGTTTTGTCTTGGTGAATTTTCTGAGACTTTGCTTGTCTGAGAATGTCTTTATTTCTCCTTCATATATGAAGCTTAGTTTTGCAGGGAATAAGATTCTAGACTGGGCATTGTTTTGTTTCAGTAGAGTGAGAATGGGGCCCCAGTCTCTCCTTGCTTGTAAAGTCTCATTAGAGAAGTCTGGTGTTATTCGAATTGGTTTTTCCTTGTATGTTACTTGTGTCTTTCATCTTACAGCTCTTAGAAGGGCCTCTTTAGTTGATATTTTGGTTAGTCTGATGACTGCATGTCATGACGTCTTCCTGTTTGCATTGAATCTCCCAGGTCCTCTGAGCTTCTTGAACTTGTATATTGAGATTTTGAGCAAGGCCTGAGAAATTTTCCTCTCTTATATCTTCAAATAGCTTGTCCAACCCTTGAGTGTTGTCTTCTTCCCCTTCTGGTAACCCTTGACCCTCACATTAGGTTTCTTCACATAATCCCACATCTCTTGTGGGCTTTGCTCTTTTCTCTTGTTTCTCTGCTCTATCTCTGTGACTGTTTTATTTAGTTGGAGGGTGTTGTCTTCAATCTCTGAGATTCTTTCTTCTGTTTGATCTACCCTGTTCTTGAGACTTTCCACTGTATTTTGTAGTTCCCTGAATTGAGTCTTCATTTCCAGGAGTTCGGTTAAACTTTTCTTCATTGTGTGTATTTCTTTAGTGAACTTTTGTTCTAGGTCCTGGAGGCTTTTTGTGGTTTCTTTGTGTTGGTTATTGAGTTGTTCTTGCAGGTCGGTGAGTTTTCTTATGATCCACATAGGAAATTCCTCTTCTGTCATTTTGATTGCCTGATTTGGGTTGGTGTCCGTTTCTAGGGGGCTGGTGCTACTCTTTGGGGGTGTGATTTCCATTTGGTTCTTCATATTTCCGGAGTTCCTTCGCTGATTTCTTCCCATGTCGATCAGTTGTTGTTTCTTTTCTTTAGGTTTTTGTTTGGGTATTCACACGCCTTGTTTAGTTTCTGAGCCAGTAGGTGGTGTCTGTGGATGAGATTTGACCACTCCCTATATAATGAGTCAGTAGGTGCCGTGAAAAGGGTGTGCAGGATGTCTTCCCGGTCAGTAGATGGTGCTTGCTTGGAGGAACAGGCTGCGCTGCTGTTTTTGGGTACTGTTATCAGCTCTTGTTCCTGTAGAGAGAACTCTAGTGCCTCAGGTGGTGGGTGGGGTCCTGGGACTTCCAGGTGTGTCCTTTTCTCCCCCTCAGTGAGGGCTGGTCTAGGAGAGAGTCTGGGTGGAGCTGGGTTGGGTAAGCCTGCCTTCAGGCACCACCAATGCTGTTAGCAGGGGTCAAAGTTCTGTTCTCTGCTTCCAGGAAAAGCTGTCAGGGAGGGGCTGGAATGGCCCGGCTCAGTCAGAGAGTCTGCCTGGGAGGGTGGGGCTGTCTGAGACCCACAGTCTGGAGCAGGCCTCGCTTCTTTCCACCGTCCCCAACTCCGAGGCTACTCCTGGGCCTCTGCTAGCAGGCCAGACCACATGCCACCAGGCCTCCCCAGACTGTGATGCCGGACCCACAGGGAGCCCAAGCCGGATCTATGTCTCTTAGCCTCAGGGTCTGCACCGGTCTCCTGGGATCACCATGCCCGCAGCACCTGGGAGGGCTGGTGGGTAGAGAGCTCACAGTCTGAGTTGCACTTAGTCAGCTGTAGGACCCCAAAAGGGAAGGTCCCGTTCCCTGTAGGTACCTCTGGCTGGTGGCTGTATTGTCTCTCTGGGCAGCCATGGGTAGGGTCGGGGTAGGGGAGAAGGAGGCAATATGGCGCCTGCCGTGGAGCTCGGGTCTATGCACACGGAGGTGCCCCGAGGGAGTTGGGAGCCTGGTGCTGTGTCCGCTACTGGCTTACCGCTCACTGACGGTGGCAGCTGTCTCTGGGCTGGTGTCTGCAGGTCTCTCCACCTGCTGGGGAGCCCACCAGCAGTCCCAGATGCAGGGGAGGGGAAACGGCCAAGCCACCTACCCTTCCTGCTGGTCTCCAGGCTGCTCCGGTGGTCCCAGCTTCTAGTTCTCCTCCACTTCCTCCTCCTGTGGAGTCTCCCGTGGTCTCAGGTACTCCTCCTTCTGACCCTCGTCCGATGTAGGCTCGTCTTCTTGCTTCTTTCTTCTAATTTCTGCTAGAATCTGTCTTTTCTGCAGAGACACTCGGTCTGGCAGTGTTTCTCGTCCACCATCTTGATTCCCCCTCTCCTATTCATGGGTCTCTATCAGTACTTGCTGTAAGGTTTTTCGGCGGTGGCAAAAAGAAAAGAGACACAGAAAGAGAAAGAGTGGGGGGGGGCCAAACCACGTGGCTTTATTATACACTCGTGGACGAGGCTCTGGGGCCCCAAGAGCAGGGGCCCCGGAAGTCGCCGCAGTTTGAAGGGGCTGAGGCCTTTTATATCCTTTGGGCCTGGCTAGGGACTTTTGGCGGGAAGAGCTGGGGATTTTAGGAGGGGCTGGAGGTGTTTGTGGAATCCAGGAGCCAAAACATTCTTATCTAGGTGGACATCTGGGTGTGGATCCTCTCAGCAGGGCCTGACAGCTTTGTCCTTGGCGGGTCTGGTCTCATGAGTCTTCTCTTTTTGATCCAGGGAAGGGAGGGGGCCCGCCACCAGCCTTACATTCCGGCCTTTTGGTTATGATGGGCGCCGCTCTTTCTGACTACTTCCTGCTAGGAGGGGGCGGAGTTAGGGGCTATAGGCCGGGTCGGTTGGTGGAGGGGTGGTTGGTAGTGGAAAGTATGGATGAAGAAGTAGTTGGTTTACCGCCACGTGTCAGCTCTTGTAGGCGGCGCTGGAGGAACTGTAAAAGACAGGGAACAAACAGAAAGATTAGGCAGATGATAACACCGGGTCCTATTAGTGGCAATGGCCAGGTAGCCAAAGGGAATTGTATCCAGCCAAAGGGGGACGCATCCCAGTGGCGGAGGTTGTGCAGGTCTTTACTCAGGTTGGTGAGCTTGTCTATGTTCTGCTCCATAAGGCCTGATTCACCGACATAGCAGCAGCATTCTTTATGAAGGAAAAGGCAGGTTTTTCTTTTTTCAGTCATCAGCAGATCTGTAAAATCTTGGGCAGATATGACACCATGGCCCAGGGCACCTCCCGCGAGCCCTGAGGCCACAATGGAAGAGGCCAAGCTGAGACTTACCATGACAGGTAGAAAGGTGGCTAGTCTTGGCTGGGGCCCTGGGAGAAGCCATTCAAACTCAGACTCACCATATAGAGTTAATTGAGGGACCACCATGACAGGGAAACAGGGACCCGGGGTGGATGTATTGACGCAGCAGGTAAGTGTTCCGTTGCACCAGAAGAACTGTCCCAGAGCAGGGGAGGTGGCCGTGGTCACAGAATGGTTGGTAAGGTGGCATCCATGAAGTTGTAGGTCGGGGTCAGTGTGGGAGGTGAGAGAACACATGAGATTTGCATAGGGTTGGCCTGTAGGCTCAGGTTCCCAAAGGGGAACACGAGTGAGCGGAGTGGAGCATGAGGGAGTTGATGAGGGAGCTTGGGGGTTAGAATAATTTAGAGGGACAGCAGCCAGTAGGGGCTGCTGAAGGGAGGCACAGAGGAAATAGTGGGAAATATTAGGGATTATTTCAGAGGAATTTAGGAAGGTGAGGTTGTGCTGTATGATATCTAACCAAGAGGTGAGAGTGGGGTTATGGGGACAAGAAGGAACAAGTTGTCCAGCCAGAGTCTGTTCTGCCTTCTGGGAAGTGGTGCCTTTGGGGAGGCAGGACGCCTCTGTAACCTGAGAGGTCGAGACAAGGGCATAGGCTGCCTGGCATTTGCCGTCATCGCCCACAGTCGAGCCGCCATCAGCAAACAGTGTTAAGTCTGCATCTGAGAGGTCCGAGAGGTCAGGCCTAGAGGTGGTGGCAGCATTGACCGTCTCAGGGCAGGAGCGAGAGGAGAGGGTTAAGGACGAGATGGGCAGCAAAGTAGCAGGGTTTAAAGTAGGAGACTGTGTTAGGGTAATGTTGGGATTTTCTATGAATATGAGATGGAATTCCTGTAATCTAGAGGGAGTGAGGGGCTCCAATGAGCGGTGAGTTAGTAGATCTTGAAGGCAATGGGTGGAAAAGACATGAAGGTCCTGTCTGAGGGAAAGCTTTAGTGCTTCCCTGGCAAGAGAGGCTGCCACGCCCAGTGCCCTAAGGCAAGGCGGCCAGCCATGAACTGTGGTGTCTAGTTGTTTGGATAAATAAGCCACTGGAGTACAGGTGAGTGGGCTCCAGGAGCCTAAAGGCTGGGTGAGGACACTGAGGGCCAAGCCCTGGTGCTCATCCGTGTAGAAGTAAAAGGGTTTTTTAGGATGAGGGAGTCTTAGAGGTGGTGCCTGGAGTAGAGCTTCACGAAGCTTTAGAAATGCATGGCCGACAGCTTGGGGGTTTAGTAAAGGGCCAGCAGAGGCATCATGGGTTGCATCATAGAGAGGTTTAGCAAGGAGAGAGAAGTTAGGGATCCAGTGTCGGAAGAAACCAATAAATCTAAGAAAAGACAGAATCTGTTCAGCGGGCGTGGGTGGTTGGAGATCGCAAAGAGCCCGTTGGGGGTCAACAGTGAGATCCCAGGACATGGGGGTGAGACAAAGCCCAAGATAACTGAATGTAGGCTTGGACAGCTGGACTTTGGAGGAGGACACTCGACAGCCCTTGGAAACAAGGAAGTTAAGTAGAGAGGCAGTGCGGGTCTTAGAGTGCTGTAAAGAGGAACTACAGAGCAGTAGATTATCAACATATTGGAGAACAGTGCTAGGCTGTAAGGGACATTGAAGTAGGTCCTGGGCCAGAGCCTGACCAAATAGGTGGGGGCTGTCCCCAAACCCCTGGGGCAGGATGGTCCAAATGAGTTGTCTAGATGTATTTGTGTCAGGATCTCCCCACATAAAGGCAAAGAGATTGTAACTGGCTGGGTCTAAGGGGATAGCAAAGAAGGCATCTTTGAAGTCCAGAACAGAAAAGCGGGCAGTGGAGGGCGGAATATGGGAAAGTGAAGTGCAGAGATTAGGCACCACAGGGTGTATGGGGATAACAGCCTCCTTAAAGAGCCTCAGGTCCTGGACCAGCCGGTAGGACCCGTTTGGCTTCTTTACCGGGAGAATGGGTATGTTATAGGGAGAATTAGTTGGGATTAAAAGTTTTTCACACAGAAGGCGTTCTATAATGGGTTTTAGACCTCTGCGGTGGGTCATTGAAATAGGGAACTGGGGGCGGGAAGGGAAGGATGAAGGGTCTTTGAGTCGGATGAGGACAGGGGTGTGGTGTGTGGCCACTACTGGGGTAGAGGTGTCCCAAACCTGAGAGTCTACAAGTTCAGGCAGGAGAGGGCACGTCTTCGGAGAGGCAGTGGGTGTGGGTGAGGAATCTGAAGAGAGGGATAGAAGGAGAAGGGCGGATGTCCTTGAGGAAAAGTGGAGTATGGTGCCTAATTTGGCTAATAAATCTCTTCCTAAAAGTGGAACAGGACAGGAGGGCATGATAAGAAAGGAGTGAGTGATGGGATGGTTGTCTATAAGACATGTCAGAGGACCAGTAGTAGGAGGCCATGAAGGACTGCCGTCAATACCCATAACCGACACCTGGGAAGGATAAGTAGGGCCTGAAAAAGAAGGCAGGACAGAGTAGGTAGCCCCCGTGTTAACCAGAAAGGACACTGTCTTACCCGATACCTTGATTGTTACCCTGGGCTCAGCGAGGGTGATCGGGGTGGCAAAGCTGGGCCTTCGTCGGTCTTCTGCAGCCAAGCCCAAAACCGTCAACGGCAGATCTGGGGGTGGAAGGACTGACCCTCTAGACCTTTGTCCCAAGGGGCAATCACTCTTCCAGTGTCCCTCTTGACCACAGGCCGGACAAGGCTTATTGGGCTGACGTGGCTGCGGGCATCTGTTGGCCCAGTGGCCTTCCTTACCACACTTGAAGCAGGTGCCCGGCGGAGCACGGCTGGTGGCTTTAGACGAAGTCGATGGCTTTCCGGGCCCCACCGGCCGCAGGGCTGCAACCAAGGCTTGGGCTTGCAGGTGTGCCTTTTGGTGGGCACGGGCTTTCCTTTGGGCCTCTGCCTGTTTATCTCGGGAATTAAAGATTTTAAATGCCATGTTCACCAGGTCTCGGATGGGGGTCTGAGGGCCTTCTTCTGCCTTTTTAAGTTTGCGTCTAATGTCAGAGGAGGACTGGTGATAAAGTGAGTTGCAAGGACGGTGGCCCCTGCTGGGGAAGTGGGGTCTAAGCGGGTATATTGGATGAGAGCATCCGTAAGGCGGCTGAGGAAGGCTGCGGGATTTTCATCCGGCTTTTGAGTGATTTCTCTAAGCTTATTAAAATTAACTGCCCGATGGGCAGCGGCCTGGAGACCAGCAAGAATGCATTGCAGCATGCGATCTCGGCGGGTTCTACCATCTCGGCCTGCGGGGGTGTCTGGCTGGTATTTCCACCCTGGCTCACTGCGTGGGACAGCCTCGGCCCCGACCGGCATGGTGCGGTCTGCTAGGTGGACTTGATCAGCATGTCCCTGAGCTGCCGTCCAGACACGTTCCTTTTCATCAGTAGTAAGAGTAGAAGCCAGAATAACAAAAATATCATGCCAGGTCAAATCATATGCTTGTGTAAGATAGCGAAACTCTTTGGTGTAGGCTGTGGGGTCATTAGAAAAGGAGCCTAAACGCTTATCAATCTGAGAGAGATCAGAAAGGGAGAAGGGAACATGGACGTGCATGACCTCTTCGGCACTGGCTACCTCTCTCAGGGGACAGAGAAGGGTTTGGCCTGAGGGCCCTGCGTGGGATCGAGTGTGGTGACTGACAGGGGATGCTGGCAGAGAGCCAGCGCAAGCAGTAGCGGAGGACGGTGGGGCGCTAGGAGGAGGAGGACCTAGATATGGTGGAGTCTGAGCAGGGGGACAGGTAAGGGAGTCAGGAGGGTCAGAAAAGGTGGAAAAGATTTCTAATGGGTCCTTCGGCTGAGAGGTAGAAGAGGCCAAGGACGGTGGAGAACTCAGTGCAAGGAGGATTTGTGACGGGTCACAGGTCTGACAGAGGGAAGGACGGGAGCGCAGATGGAAGAAAGCCTGGACATAAGGGATCTCCCACCATTTGCCATTTTGGTGACAAAACTTATCGAGATCTTGTAAAATTTTGAAATTGAAAGTCCCATTTTTAGGCCATTGTGACCCATTGCCTAATTTGTACATCGGCCAGGCGGTGTTACAATAGAAAATGAGTCGCTTGGGCCGAATATCAGACTTGAGGCCCAGGGCTGCAAGACTGGCTAAGAGACAGCCCAGAGGCGTGTTAGATTTGATTTTGGAGGATTGACTGCCCATGGTGTCCTAGTCCAATGAGGGAAGAATGAGATCGGGAGCCGGCGTCCCAGGTCACCGATCAGGCCTTGGAGAGAAGGCTCTGAGCCTTGGAAAGGGCCAACTGAGTGGATCAGGCGTTCCTGAGGCACTCAGGTCCTTGTAAATCCTTACGGATGGAAGGACTGACTGAGGGGGCTCGGGCGTCCCCGAGACACTCAGGTCCTTATAAATCCTTACGGATGGAAGGACTGACTGAAGGGCTCGGGCGTCCCCGAGACACTCAGGTCCTTATAAATCCTTACGGATGGAAGGACTGACTGAAGGGCTCGGGCGTCCCCGAGACACTCAGGTCCTTATGGTGGAGGATCTCTGACTTGGGCTATGGACAGAGACCCTGGAATGGACTCATTGGGCTAGGAACACAAGGGCAGAGGGACTTACCCAGGCCAATTGGTCGGCTGGCGTCCGGTGGAGGTCCCGGTCCGAGGTCTAGAAGACACGAGGGGACGGCGCGACCACGGCCCTGAGGCAGGCCGGCGCAGCCAAGACTCCCCTCCCGGGTTTCGGCACCAAATGTAAGGTTTTCCGGCGGTGGCAAAAAGAAAAGAGACACAGAAAGAGAAAGAGTGGGGGGGGGCCAAACCACGTGGCTTTATTATACACTCGTGGACGAGGCTCTGGGGCCCCAAGAGCAGGGGCCCCGGAAGTCGCCGCAGTTTGAAGGGGCTGAGGCCTTTTATATCCTTTGGGCCTGGCTAGGGACTTTTGGCGGGAAGAGCTGGGGATTTTAGGAGGGGCTGGAGGTGTTTGTGGAATCCAGGAGCCAAAACATTCTTATCTAGGTGGACATCTGGGTGTGGATCCTCTCAGCAGGGCCTGACAGCTTTGTCCTTGGCGGGTCTGGTCTCATGAGTCTTCTCTTTTTGATCCAGGGAAGGGAGGGGGCCCGCCACCAGCCTTACACTTGCATCAGCCATACAAAAAGCAGGGGATAGGGTTAGGAAACTGAGGGCCTCCAAGCCAGCTTCCTTGCTAACTGCTACCCTCTAAGTTCCTTAGTCCTCTTGTCTCAAATAATACTGGCCATAATCTCCCTATACCTCAGCCTGTGTGTGTCTCTCAGCAATGCCATGTGGTTGTACCCGGCGGCCCTCGTGGGACTGTACTACCTCCTCAGCTGGTACTGGGACAGGCAGGTGGTGAGCCACCTCAGAGATGAGTACGTCTTCATCACGGGCTGCGGCTCGGGCTTCGGGAACCTGCTGGCCAGACAGCTGGACATGCGCGGCATGAGGGTGCTGGCTGCGTGTAGGACAGAGAAGGCGGCCGAGTAGCTGAGAGCCCAGACGTCAGACAGGCTGGAGACTGTGACTCTGTATGTCACCAAGACAGACAGTATCACAGCAGTCGCCCAGTGGGTAGAGGAACATGTGGGAGACAGAGGTACCCCCCAGATTCCTCTGTGTGTCTCTTTCCTCTCTCTATGGGAAGATGGAAACTTCTGTCTGCTAACTGGGAAGATTCCCAAGGTGTCTGCATTTTCAAGAACTGTGACCTTTCCGTTTTCTAGATTAGACATCCTAGAGTGATTGTGCCTGAGCCACAGGGTCAGAGGAGCACAGCCTGTGTTTAGGGTCGACTCTCTGGAGGCAGGTTGTGCCCTTGAGCCAGACCTTGAGCCTGGCATGGGACAGTGGGCGCCTGGGCCAGGCTGGATCCCGGCTCATGAGCTCAGCATTTCTTATTGGTTCCTCACACTTGTCCCCCCTGAGGGCTCTGAGAATATACGTCCTCACTTGACTCATGAGGGTGGAGGTTTAGAGCACTGAAGGGACTTCGTATGAAATACTCAGTCATAATTCCTGTTCTTCTGCTACATTACGCTGCCTGTTCCTTTTGTCAAAAGAGAGATGATGGATTTCTTTGTTCTGATTAGAAATGTAAAACATGCTCATAGAGGAAAACTAGTAGAGGAGGATAAAGATAAAACAACATTCACCATAATGGCACCCTCTAGACTTAGTTACCCTCTACCTCATGTGTTCTGGGATCCGCTTTATACAACCAAATCTCTCCTGAAACATAACAGTGAATGTCTGTCTGCATATCATGGTTAGAGAATATAATTTATTTAAGCAGTCCTATATTGTTGGATGCTGAACTTAGTTTCCCACTTTTCCTGGCATAAATAACATCTCAGCAAAGATTCTGTAATAAGATTTGTTCACATGATTAGCAATGTTATTCAAGTAAAGTAAAATAATTGGATCAAAGAATATTAATTTCTTAAAGGCCATGAATGGTTTTGTTTGGGGGAAGGAATAATATTGTAAGGCCTTTTTATCTTTCCAATATTGCTACATTCAAACTCTGTCTAACTGCACCCTCAGTCCTGGTCCACCGAAAACACTGGCCCTGCTGACCTTGCGTCTGTAGGTGGGGAAGTCAGACTATTTCAATCCTTGATGTTGTGTTTTTGTTCCTGCATATGAAGCACACAGTCTTCATGAGGGCTTAGCATTCGGGGAGCCATGAGGTGATGTCAAGGGTGGACTCTGGGGAGAGTGGAAGGAATGTTGACACTGCCTGGGGCCAAGGGTGCCATCTGGACCCTGCTGTGGGCCGAGGCCTCCTCCCCAGTCTGCCCTGTGTGTCCACTCCATGGTGAACGTTGGAATTCCCAGGCAAAGATGGTCAACTTTGCTTCCTGAGCAAATATTGGCTCAAAATTGGTGCAGGTTGCATTACAGCCTGTCCCCTGATGTCCGAAGGTGGCCTATTCTCCATGCTCCCTTAGTGTTACGGTTTTCAGTGTGTCTGTGCCAACAATGACAGAGAAAACAATTATTCATGGGTCTTTTTGTCTTTCCTTTTTATTCCTTCTCTTCTTTGTGTTTCTCTTGTTTTTTTTTTTTCTTTTACCCCATTCCTCTTTTACTGTCTCTGTCTTTCTCCCCTCATGAGATATTAGATGAGCACTCACGCTATTTTCTCAAACTCTGTCCATGAACTAAACAAAGTTGGGCTTATTGCATGTTGGGTTCTAGGAACTGGGAGAGGAGATGACAAGGACCATTCTTAACCTCTAATAGCTTGAAGAATATGCAAACCCTGACAACGTTAAGTCACCATGTCCTCCTTTCCTCTCCACCCCTTGTCTCTCCATACCAAGTAGCACATTCTTCTTGACTCTATAAATAAACTCAAAGGAATGTGAACTTGAACCCTAGCTCCGTCTGCACTACACACACACAACTCAGTGTTGCTCTCTAATCTTCCCACTGTCTCCAGGACTCTGGGGCCTGGTGAACAACGCTGGCTTCTGCAGCCCCTCAGCCCCCAATGAGTGGCTGACCAAACAAGACTTTGTGACCATACTGGACATGAGCCTGCTGGGAATCATCGAGGTGACTCTGAGCCCGCTGCCCTTAGTGAGGAAGGTGAGAAGCCGCGCGATCAGCGACTCCAGCATTGCTGGTAGAGTGTCCATTACAGGTGGCGGCTACTGCATCTCCAAGTGAGCCTAGAGACCTTCTCGGACTCCCTCAGGTACTGCCCTGGGACAGGGCCCTGCCTGAGTCCTCCTGTTCCTGGTCCTCTGTGGGAGCATTTTGCCAGAGTTTGATTTCATCACAGATTTAGAGGCCCCTTGTTTGACATCTCTCCCTCAGGCTTTTTGCCCCTTCCCTCTTTCTGGGTTTAGCCAGACATTCCGTGAAACTTCCTATCTATGCTGTGGTAGGGGGGGGACACCAGGGCTTAGAAATTATGTCACATGCTCTGAGCCTTCTGAGGAGGCCCCCAGACAGGACATGTGTGAAGCAGATGGAAAGTGGGATAATTGGCTGCTGAGCCCATGTCCGCAGCCACTGAGATGCTCGATGCTCGGGTGCAGGGAGCCCTTGAGGGGCGGGGCGGCCTCTGACTCAGCACAGCACACAGCAGCGGGCACTAGTGTGAGAGCAGCAGCAGCGCAGCCTAGGACAGCAGGGGTTGCTCCCTGACCCAGACACTAGGACAGCTGAGAGGGAGAGGGACAGGAGAGAGAAAACCATTGTTGCCAACCCTGATAGGGGTTGTGACTAAGTCAGCCATGCTCACTCTGACAGCCCCCAGATTTGGGGAGGGTCCCGGCTATGAGGGACAACATGAGAGTAGACAGCCCAGCAGTGGTGCCTTGCATGAGAATTTACACTTCACAACTAGTAAAATGGGTGTGTAAAGGATTAGGAACAGTACTTAGTTATTATACCAATGCAATGCAATGCCAGGCTTTCTAACTTATACCACCCCAGTAGTTTGTTAGGGACTACAGTATGCCACCAGGTGGCGCATGTCTGCCAGGGCAGCCAGGAGCTCAGAGGTGTGGCCCTGGAGTCTGGCCAACCTCCTCTCCCAGCAGTGCTGAGGTTGTCATTGTCACAGGGCTTGTGGAGGGGTCTCAGTGAAAGGACTCCGGGAGTGTGAGTCTCCACACTATCCGAGGTTCCGAAGGATTTCCCCTTCTGCCCAAGTGTCCAGTGGAGGCCGTGTCCCTCCCTTTGCTGCTCCCTTGGGACTCCTCGGATTGCTGCTGACTCTGCAGTGGACTGGGAAGCTCCTGCCACTGCAGCAAAGGGTCACGCTGCTGTCCAGCTGAGCAAGGGTGAGCAGTGGGTGCGACGAATGGGAAACGTGTCTGTCCATGGAAACTAGAATTCATGGTTGAAGGAAGTGCAAGTCCCTGACAATATTCGGGATGTGACCTGGGAGGGGAGGGCCCAGAGCAGGAGGCCAGAGGGCAGTGTACCCAGCACCCAGGGCTGCGCAAAGGGCGTTGGCAGTAGTTAAACAGTAAACTCTGTGACATCTGGTGTGTTTGGTTCATTCCTTTGCTCCCTCCCTGTGACCTTGGCAGTTTCTTTCCTGTGGGTTCAGGCCTGTTCCCTTTCTCTCCCCTTTCTTCCCACCGAGGACTGACTGCCCCTTGGACATCTCATACTGCTGCTTTCCACAGACCTACTGGAGCAGGAGGGGACCTATTGCTTTTTTCTCTTTTTGCCTTCTTCCAATCCTAGAGAGACTGGCAATGACTTAGTTTCCTGAGTGATTCTGGGTGCTGACCTGATGTGGAAACCCAGGCTCAGAGAAGGATTTCAAACTAATATTCCTTGACCCAGGTATGGCTTCCCAGCACACCTGGGTCTTCTCTGTGCAGCCCAGGATGTCACTGTACGAGATGTGCAGAGACAGTTCTGACCCTCCAGGTTAGATGGAGTGCTATGTGTGCCATGGTGTGCATGTGTGTTCCCTGGTATGGAGACCTGTGTGGACGCTCATGTGTGGAACTGTGTGGACACCTGTGTGGGCACAGCACGGCAGAGTGACATCGGTGGACTAGAGAGGCATTGCTGAGCAGTAACATTTTCTCATGTGGCAGGACTGGAGGTTTTTCAAGGGCGTGTATCAGAACTTGCAACAACAGTGCCAAGAGCAGAGGGGTGGGGTGAGGCAAGGTAGGGCTCCCGGCCAGAGTGCCTGGAGGCTTCCCTGACAACTGCCACCCTCTGTGTTCCCTAGTGCTCCTGTCTGAACACTGGCCATAGGCTCCTTATACCCTAGTCTGTGAGTGTCTGTCTCCCCAACAACATGTGGCTGTACCTGGCTGTCCTCGTGGGCCTGTACTACCTTGTGCGTTGGCACCGGGAGAGGCAGGTGGTGAGCCACCTCCGAGACAAGTACGTCTTCATCACGGGCTGTGACTCTGGCTTCGGGAACCTGCTGGCCAGACAGCTGGACATGCGTGGCATGAGGGTGCTGGCTGCGTGTCTGACGGAGAAGGGGGCCGAGCAGCTGAGAGCCCAGACGTCAGACAGGCTGGAGACGGTGACTCTGGATGTCACCAAGACGGAGAGCATCTCTGCAGCTGCCCAGTGGGTGAAGGAGCGTGTAGGGGACAGAGGTACTGCCCAGATTCTTCCAGTCTGTTTGTGCTTCCCTCTGTGTTAAAGGGACACCTCGTGTCCTGTCCCTGGGGAGATGCCCAGAGTGTTCCCAGGTTCAAGTCCTCCTAGCTGTCTAGTCTTCCTCACCCATCAGGTCTCCCTGGGCTGGGGGTGTGCATGGGGCGCTCCGTGCCAGAGCCAGGCTCATCTTCCCAGCTCTTCAGCTTGTCCTTCTGTGGGCCACTCCGGTCCATGGAAAGTTAAGACCATCCCCATGTTCAGAGGACACCAGTTGAGAACTGGTGTAAAAAGGCAGATCTAGGAAGGGAATCTTTTCCTTTCTTTTTTCACAGCACCGCCTTGTCTGTCCTGTTATGGGGGATGAAGAGGACATGGATTACCTTGATCTAAGGATAAATGTAGAAAAGGATCATTGCCCAAAATACTTAAAAGTATAAAGATAGAAGCAAAGTTGTTCCTCAAATCATCATCTGCACAAAGATATGTTTTGCACTTTGCTGTAATTGGGATTTTATTTTGATCACAGTTTGTATCACATTGTATTCTCTCAAAGATGAACATTTTTCAACATAATGAAATAGTTTGTTAAGACATAGTATTTAATCATTTAGAATATTCTTTCCTTGCTGCAGCCTTACTCATTTAAGACATAGCCAGAGTTTGGATATTGGCATTTTTTCCTACTTTTTATTCTATTTGTTGTCATCATGGAAAACTTTGATATTCCTGCATCTCTATAAATGTATATATTGACTTTATTCTTAGAAAGAGATAGGAGATCCTGGAAAAGGAATATACATTCCCAGAAGTGCAGGTGAGGGACTTGGGTCCCAGGGCCAATTCTTCCTGATCCACAACAGCCACCACCTGCCGTGCCTCAGAGGGTTCTCTGCTCCTGCTCCCTGAGGTGTATAGATTGGGAACTGTGTTGACGTTAATTCCTTGGGATTGTGGGTTTGCAACTTCCAGAGATTATTTTCCCAGGATGGAGTTAACATGGAACTGAAGTGGAAGGAGCAAGGGTGCAGTGGGAGGAGGTGATACGTTAGTGAGCAGAGGGTGGAGTCTGTGGACTGGGCAGTGGGGTGAGTTGGTCTTGTTTCACCCCAAAGCCTGCCCTTGGAGTTCTCGAAAAGGTCATGTAGGAAATTGGTGAATATTGATTGAGGGTGTTCCAAGGCCAGTCCCCAGAGGCCAAACACAGGATTGTTTTCCACAGTCTCCCAAATGTAGGCTTCCAGTTCTTTCCCTCCCCACCAAATTCCACTCAGGTTTTAGCCTTGTCTGTATTTTTCTTTTGTGTCTCTCTCTTCCTCTCTTCTCTGTCTCACACTATACCTATTCCTGTCTTATTTCACATCAATAGATAGATGTTGAGGACTCACTATATGAGTTTTCCAGAAAATCTCAAAGTTTAGGTGAACGTGCTCATGTCTGTAAGGACCACATTAATGTGTAAATAACCAAACTGCAGTGTCTTTGTTTCCAGACTAATGGATGCACAATATTTCCCCAACACCAGCTCCTGCCACCGTCCAGTGTGGGGTCAATGCCCGCAGTCAGGAGGCTGAGGGCGGGGCCAAGACGAATAACAGGAGGAGGAGACGTGCGCTGTGTCCTCAACAGCTGCAGCTTGTGCAGCTCCCTAACCCTCAGACACCACGCTGTTATTAGTCTCTCCTAGTCCCCTTCCAGCACCCGCCACCCTGCTGTCACTCTGATGGGCTGGGAACGTGAACCCTAGCTGTGTCCACACTACACAGGCACAACTCGGTGTTGCTCTCTCATCTTCCCACTGTCCCCAGGACTCTGGGGCCTGGTGAACAACGCTGGCATCTCCGAGCCCTCGGCCCTCAACGAGTGGCTGACCAAACAAGACTTTGTGACCACACTGGATGTGAACCTGCTGGGGATGATCGAGGTGACTCTGAGCCTGCTGCCCTTAGTGAGGAAGGCGAGGGGCCGCGTGGTCAACGTCTCGAGCATCGCTGGTAGATTGTCTATTATAGGTGGCGGCTACAGCATCTCCAAGTACGGCATAGAGGCCTTCTCGGACTCCCTCAGGTATTGCCCTGGGATAGGGCCCTGCGTGAGTCCTCCTGTTCCTGGTCCTCTGTGGGAACATTTTGCAAGAGTTTGATTTCATCACAGATTTAGAGGCCCTTTTTTTGAGTCCCATCCCTAAGGCTTTGGGGCCCTTCCCCCTTTGGATTTAGCCAGCCATTCTACATGACCTCCCCTCCTGTTCCTGTAGAGCAGGGGGCACAAGGACTAAGAAATGTTATAACCTGTCTCTGAGCCTTCTGAGGAGGCCCCCAGACAGGACATGTGTGAAGCAGCTTGGAGGTGGGATACTTTGGCTGCTGGGCCCATGTCCACAGCCACCGAGATGCTCGGGTGCAGGGAGCCCTTGAGGGGCGGGGGCGGCCTCTGACTCAGCACAGCACACAGCAGCGGGCACTAGTGTGAGAGCAGCAGCAGCGCAGCCTAGGACAGCAGGGGTTGCCCCTTGACCTAGAAACTTGCTGACAGGAGATAGAAAACCATTGTTGCCAACCGTCATAGATGTTGTGAAGGCAGCCCCCAGAATTGGGGAAGGTCCTGGCTGTGAGAGGTGAGCTGAGAACTGGAGACCTGAACCTCGCAGCCTGCTAAGGAGGGGTGGGCAGGGCTCCTGATGACAGGACAGTGTCAGCTCCAGGCAAGGCTGAGCCTCACTGCACCGCCTATGCTGTGGGGTATTCTTGGGCCAAACAACAAGGTCAGGACATGTGTGGGAGGCTTGAGAGGTGGGCAGCAGTGGGTCGTGGAGACCTGTGGGTTGTGGACACGTGCTGTCCTTCATGCCATTGGCTGTGGAATCCACAGATTGGATGTATTCAGGGCGGGTATTAGATCTAGGGGCATCTAGACCCCCGTGGGCTGCAGGGAGCAGAACGGCTGTGCGTGTGGGGAGCCCAGACTGAAGGCAGAGGGATGCTCCCCAGAAGACAGCCGCACCAGCCCCGCTGACAGATGGCCAGGGAGTCACAGGGCAGGAGAGGGAGGAAGGGGACTGAGGGGCACAGAGGGTGAGATGGGCGAATCCTGGTGATGCCCTGGATGTGAGGGGCGAGGGGGAGATAGCCCAGCAGTGGTACCTGGCAGCTGATTCCAGGGGATTCGGAGCTAGTGACCTCGGTGTGTAAAGTATGTCATCCCTACACTCAGGCAATGCCATCGTCATAATTTCTGTTGGCCTTCTGCTACACGTCCCAACATGTCAAGGTTTCTTACTTTTTCTACCACCACCCTGTGTTGGATTTTCATTAGGTTTATGTGTGTTTTGTGTTTGCTGCAAGACCTCTGAACTCCGTGCCTTCTGCCTGTCTGTCTCCCAGGAGGGAGCTTGCCCCCTTTGGGGTGAAGGTGGCTATAATTGAGCCTGGTGCCTTCAAGACAAACATGAACAACACCGAGAGGATTTTGCTGAATGTACAGGCGGTGTGGGACCGGGCCCGACCTGAGATCAAGGAGATCTATGGCGAGAAGTATCTGGCATCCTGTGAGTGCACTGTGGACAGTGAGAAAACTAAACCTCAGATCATGATTAATGTCTCCAACACCATGAGGGTCTGTCCTCCTTCTGGATAGGGGGGAGAGGGAAGGTCAGCCTTGTCACAAAGTGGGGATCTTCAGCTCCGTTCCCAAGGTGCTGTGTGGTCAACAGGTCAACAAGAGAGGTAAACCACGTTCAGTATAATTGGAAATTCTGTCCCATCATATTATTGAAAAACAAACTAAAGACAGAGAGGGAAGATGCCATGCACTCATGGCAAGCTGGGTTTAGAGAGGACTAGTTTTCTTGTGCTTCAACTCTGTCAGCTGAGAACTGCTGGAGGTGTGGTGGAGTCCAGATATTCTCAGGAGGAGAGGCCCAGGGTGGCTTAGTGCGGACCAATTTTTCTTGAGATAATGATGAGTCAACCTCTGGGGAACCTGCAAAGATCAGATTTGGGACACATCACTGTGGGGCCCAGGCATTCTTACAGACTTTCCTCCTAGCATAGAGCTGTGAAAGGGAACAGAGGGATGTGCCACTCGATGAAGGCTGTTTTCTCATCCTCAACAGACCTGAAACTACTATCTTCACGGCTTTTGCCAGAATGCAAGGAGAATCTGTCAGAGGTGACAGACTGCATGGAGCATGCGCTGACCGCCTGCCACCCCCGCACCCGCTACTCAGCTGGCTGGGACGCCAAACTCTTCTACCTCCCCATGAGCTACATGCCCACCTTCCTGGGGGACACCATCCTCACCTGGGTCCTCCCAAGGCCAGCCAAAGCCCTGTGAAACCAGATGTTGGAACTTGTTTGGGTGGGGTTGGATGCTGTGTGAGAGGGGATGTGTCCTGGGGAGAGAAATAGGGTGGAGAGAGGGAGCTGTCATGTCATCAAGTCACCTGTCCTACCTCCATCCTCCCCTCCTGGCTATGGTTCTCCTGGGATTTCATCCATGCCCCTAGAAATGTTAGTAGGAAAGTGCCAAGTTATGCAGCTGAGAAACAAGAATCCAATAGCATTCCTGGTTGTCTTGTTGCCTTGGGTGGCCACTCAAGGCTCTCAGGCTCTTGGAACAATGGTGGGAGGACAACAGGGGACGGTGTGAGCTGGGAGATGGAGGTTTAGTACACACCTTATCTGCCTGCTGCCCCTCTCCTCAGAGTGTGCTTTAGCCTGGTCCGTCTACACCCTCCCACAGGGTATAAATCGCTTGGAGGTGGTCAGAGACCTCTCCTGTCCCTGAAGATACCCATGTATGTCGGGTAGGGATGGGGAGAAAGCCATCAACCTGGCTCGTTGTCCTCAGGTGTCTACTTAGCAGGCATTGGCGGGAAGTTGCTCTGCACAGGGGTCTTTCCAGAGGACACATAACCAGTGTTTCTTGTGACTTCAACCCATGGACTCCCTTGGATTATGTTTCCCTACAAACACTTGATAAGTTCAGCCATGTTCAGGGATTTTATTCTATATTTTTCTGTTACTACCCAAATTCTTAGTAGTGGGATTTTAATTTCTTAGGTAAGCTACCCTTAAATTTCAGACATAGTAGATGAAATCCCTGTCTGAGTCTGGGTTTCCTCATCCGCCTCAGCACTCAAATTCAGTCCTCAGAAATCGCAGTTTGACAGTCTCTAGCACTCCAAGGAAAAGGCAAAGAGAATGGCCAACATTCCTCCTGATGCAGTAATTAATTGTCGGCAAACAAGGAGGACGTGATCCCAAAGGGGGAGTCTGACTCAGAGGCCAGGAAAGGAGACAAGGAAGAGAGTTAAGGCTGCAAAACTGCCAGAAGGAAACTCCCA
>NW_027439029.1:0-43014 GCF_040939455.1 Microcebus murinus | reverse complement strand
GGAGAGGAGGGGGGCTTGAAGGTCTCCACCTTGGCGGGTCCAGCCGTGGAGGCGCATCTTGTGTGAGTGTGAGTGTGAGTGAGTGAGTGAGTGTGAGTGTGAGTGTGTGTGTATACAGAGACAGCCCCCAACCCCGGCCCGCCGCTCCCTGCCCGCCCCGCCTGTCACCCCCGTCCCTCGGAGCCCGCGGGACCCGGCCGGCGAACTCAACAGGCCCGACCCGGCGCGGGGCCTGGGGCGGGAGGAGGCGGCGGGGAAGCGCAGAGAGGCTCGGCTTCTTGAGCGGGGCAGGGGCGCCCTCCGCCGTCCACGGCCACACCACCCCGAACGCGCCCGATCCCGTCTGGTCTCGGAAGCTAAGCAGGGTCGGGCCTGGTTAGAACTTGGATGGGAGACCGCCCGGGAATACCGGGTGCCGTAGGCTTCTTCTTTTTTTTTTTTGCCTCTGGTTCTGTCGCGTTTCTGGGAGTGCGGGGGCGGCCCGGGGTGGGGGTGACCCCCACCCTCGGCGCCCGCCGCGGTGCCTGGCGCCCCAGCCCGCACCGTGGGGCCTCCTCTTGTCCCGAGCCGTGACACCGCCGCCACGCGGCAGCATGCCTGGCTTCTGGACAGTCAGGTCTCAGACCAAAGGTCTGCTCTGTGGGAGCCGACACGCTGGAGGAAACCTCGAGAGTCTGAGAGGGGAGGGAGTTCCAGAAGAAGGCCAGGATGTCATTTTGAGGGAGTATGTGACCAGAACTCCTCCCGTTGCTTTTGGGGTTCTATGGGCTACACGTAGGAATCTTTGGTGGTGGCACCTGATGTTCGGGGATCCGGAGTCACACCCAGACCTGCTCCACAGGCCTCCTTTTACTTTTCTCTTCGGATTCATTTTTTTTTTTTTTTTTTTTTTGAGACAGAGTCTCGGTTTGTTGCCCAGGCTAGAGTGAGTGCCGTGGCGTCAGCCTAGCTCACAGCAACTTCAAACGCCTGGGCTCGAGTGATCCTTCTGCCTCAGCCTCCCGGGTAGCTGGGACTGCAGGCATGCGCCACCATGCCCCGCTAATTTTTTATATATATATCAGTTGGCCAATTAATTTCTTTCTATTTATAGTAGAGACGGGGTCTCGCTCTTGCTCAGGCTGGTTTTGAACTCCTGACCTTGAGCAATCCGCCCGCCTCGGCCTCCCAAGAGCTAGGATTACAGGCGTGAGCCACAGCGCCCGGCCGGATTCATTATTTTTAAAAAGTGTCTCTTATCTCTATTATTGCATTTTCTTTTCTCTCTCTTTTCAAGCAGATGATGGGAGTCCAAGTGTTAAGGTGACATGTGTTGCCCGTGCCCCCCTCCCCCCCCATGTTCTTATTCATTTACGTCTCATGTTGTTCCAGCATATTGTGGGGGCACCAATGTAAAGGTCGGGTGCGTTGCCCTCTCCCAGCCTCCCCCCTCGGGTCAGAGCTTCAAGTGCGCCCATCCCCCAGTCGGTGCGTACCCACCGCATTCCTAATGGATGTGTATGCCCATCCCCTCCCCCCACCCGCCCGACACCCACCCGAAGAAGGTGATTCCTCTGTGTCCACTTAGGTGTCCATCGGTTCGTACCCATTTGCTGGTGAGCGCGCTCACGTGGTGCTCGTGTGTCCATTCTTGGGATACCTGGCTTACTGGAACGGGTTCCAGCTCTGGCCAGGAGAACCACGAGAGGTGCCCCCTCACCGCTGCTCCTCATAGCCGAATAGCACTCCGTGGTGTCCACGGGCCACATTTTACTTACCCACTCGTGGGTCGATGGGCACTCGGGTGGCTTCCAGGTCTTTGCGATTGTGACTTGTGCCCTGACACTAACCCTAACCCTTACCCAGCCAGTCTCCTCCACGGCCCCTGCCTGACTGACTCCTTCCCGCCCGGCCTATCACCTGTCACCGTCCTCTGCCCCTGCCTGACACGCTCCTCCCCGCCCGGGCCGTCACCGTCCTCGGCCCCTGCCTGACGGGGCTCCTCCGTCGCCTGGGCCTTCCAAGGGCTTGGTGTGGACGCTGGTTCCAGGACGCCCTCCCAGGAACCCGGTAGCAGGGCGGCCGCAGCGTCTCGCGCAACCCAACCGTCCGCCGGCTGGCCGCCGTCGCTAAGTGGCCTGCGGGGGACGTGCTCCCGCTGTGCCGTGGGGGCCCAGCCTGGTGTCTTCTCTGAGGCCCCGCGGCTGCCGCTCCCCGCAAGGGGAGAGCCGGGGAGGTGGGGACCGCCTCCTCATGGGGACGTACACCCAGCTCTCCACGTCGGATTCCGGGGCTCTCTGTCCTGCCAGAAGGCCCAGCTGGCCTGCGGGTCCTTAGAGTGGCAAAAACATCCGAAAACTGAGATTGAGGGTCCGGTGGGTGTCTGCACTTTTGTGCTGGGCACCCCAGGGAGGCCCGGGGGCTGGCTGGACAACGCGGTCTGCTGGGCAGGGGGGGGGGTTTGGAGGAGCAACTGATGCCCTTTGCACTTTGGGTAGCAAGTGTCTGAGGTGTCTCTGGGCCCTGTGCCATGTGGGGGCGGGGGCGGGGGCGGGGTGGGAGGAGGAGGAGGAGGAGGAGGAGGAGGAGGAGGAGGTGGGAAGGGCCGTGGCCTGCAGTCGTGTTCCCCGGGGTGGCACAGCATGTGGCTTCTTCCACAGGCTGCTTGGCCTGGGCTCCCTGCACCTGGGCCTTTGGAGGACTGGCCCTGTGCTTGCCAACACTTCCTGCAGGGACCCAGAGCTGGGAGGTTGCATCTCTCAGCCCTGGGTCGGGCAGAGCCCCAGCGGGCCATGCCCACAACCTCTCTCAGCAGGGGTCCCCCAGAAGGCTCCTTTGGGACCAGGATTCTCTTGCGGGTGACTCTTTAAGGTCTGGCCCCTGGATGGAGGGGCACCAGGAGTAGAGGAGCAGGAAGGGGAAGGGGGTGGCCATGCGAGGGGACACTTTCAGGCCAAGTCCCAGCTTCAGTCTGATCCTCCTGGGAACGCCGGGGTGGACATCACACCTCCTGGTTGCCCCGCTCTGAGACAAGGAGCCGGGCTTCGCATTCCCACAGCAGCCAGTCGTGGGCTGAGGACACCTGGGGCGTTGGGAACTCCCTGGCTTCTCCTTGGATTAACATCTGGAGCTGCTTGTGAATTGTGCCGCCACACACACCCGAGTGCAGGTGTCTTCTGCACAGACTGCGGGCCTCGCTCTTCTGAACGCCGCTAGCTCGCGACCCACCCACGGGTGAACCTGGTCAGGGTACTTTCTCTCGGGGGCAGACTCTGATCCGGGCGGGCTACCGGTGTCTCTGTTTGCTCCTTTCTTTCTTCCACTTCGGGAAAGGCTTCCTTACTGGGTGTGGAAATCTCCTATGCCTTTCCTCGCCTATCCTGTCAGCTCTAAAATTCTCTTTCAGTTGCCACCCTCACAGATGGATTAGGAAACTCTTTGCGGTGCACTCATTAGTGAAATGACCTCAATGACGCTGGAATCCAATATCTAATCGCCGATTTTTAAGCGAGTCCACACGCCAGGGTGGTTGGGGTCCAATGCAGCCCCGGCCAGGCCCAGGCCCCTTGGACTGGGCCACAGGAGGACACAGAGGAGGGTCCCGGCCCCCACGGTAGCGGTGCGGGCAGTTCTCCAAGGGCTTGGGTGTTTTCCAGAGGGAGGAGATGGAGGGGACTGATTTCTTCAGCGCCCCACAAACCACGCCACCCCACCCCACCCATGGGACACATCCCGAGAGAGAGAGAGAGAGAGAGAGAGAGAGAGAGAGAGAGAGACGCCCCATACACTGGCTCCCCTCCCCCGTGCGCTGTGCCCCAGCCCTGGCCCGGGGGAATAGGCGGCCGCCAGGCCACAGGGTGGGGGGCGCAGCTGAAAGGGGTTGTGGGGGAGGGCCGCCCCTGGCTGGGGTCAAAGGGCGAGCGCCCCGCCCCTCCCGCCCGTGCGCAGTCAGCGGCCCCGGCGCGCTGGGGGTGGGGGGCGGGGAGGTGAAGGAGGCCAGGCGAGGAGAGGAGGGGGGCTTGAAGGTCTCCACCTTGGCGGGTCCAGCCGTGGAGGCGCATCTTGTGTGAGTGTGAGTGTGAGTGAGTGAGTGAGTGTGAGTGTGAGTGTGTGTGTATACAGAGACAGCCCCCAACCCCGGCCCGCCGCTCCCTGCCCGCCCCGCCTGTCACCCCCGTCCCTCGGAGCCCGCGGGACCCGGCCGGCGAACTCAACAGGCCCGACCCGGCGCGGGGCCTGGGGCGGGAGGAGGCGGCGGGGAAGCGCAGAGAGGCTCGGCTTCTTGAGCGGGGCAGGGGCGCCCTCCGCCGTCCACGGCCACACCACCCCGAACGCGCCCGATCCCGTCTGGTCTCGGAAGCTAAGCAGGGTCGGGCCTGGTTAGAACTTGGATGGGAGACCGCCCGGGAATACCGGGTGCCGTAGGCTTCTTCTTTTTTTTTTTTGCCTCTGGTTCTGTCGCGTTTCTGGGAGTGCGGGGGCGGCCCGGGGTGGGGGTGACCCCCACCCTCGGCGCCCGCCGCGGTGCCTGGCGCCCCAGCCCGCACCGTGGGGCCTCCTCTTGTCCCGAGCCGTGACACCGCCGCCACGCGGCAGCATGCCTGGCTTCTGGACAGTCAGGTCTCAGACCAAAGGTCTGCTCTGTGGGAGCCGACACGCTGGAGGAAACCTCGAGAGTCTGAGAGGGGAGGGAGTTCCAGAAGAAGGCCAGGATGTCATTTTGAGGGAGTATGTGACCAGAACTCCTCCCGTTGCTTTTGGGGTTCTATGGGCTACACGTAGGAATCTTTGGTGGTGGCACCTGATGTTCGGGGATCCGGAGTCACACCCAGACCTGCTCCACAGGCCTCCTTTTACTTTTCTCTTCGGATTCATTTTTTTTTTTTTTTTTTTTTTGAGACAGAGTCTCGGTTTGTTGCCCAGGCTAGAGTGAGTGCCGTGGCGTCAGCCTAGCTCACAGCAACTTCAAACGCCTGGGCTCGAGTGATCCTTCTGCCTCAGCCTCCCGGGTAGCTGGGACTGCAGGCATGCGCCACCATGCCCCGCTAATTTTTTATATATATATCAGTTGGCCAATTAATTTCTTTCTATTTATAGTAGAGACGGGGTCTCGCTCTTGCTCAGGCTGGTTTTGAACTCCTGACCTTGAGCAATCCGCCCGCCTCGGCCTCCCAAGAGCTAGGATTACAGGCGTGAGCCACAGCGCCCGGCCGGATTCATTATTTTTAAAAAGTGTCTCTTATCTCTATTATTGCATTTTCTTTTCTCTCTCTTTTCAAGCAGATGATGGGAGTCCAAGTGTTAAGGTGACATGTGTTGCCCGTGCCCCCCTCCCCCCCCATGTTCTTATTCATTTACGTCTCATGTTGTTCCAGCATATTGTGGGGGCACCAATGTAAAGGTCGGGTGCGTTGCCCTCTCCCAGCCTCCCCCCTCGGGTCAGAGCTTCAAGTGCGCCCATCCCCCAGTCGGTGCGTACCCACCGCATTCCTAATGGATGTGTATGCCCATCCCCTCCCCCCACCCGCCCGACACCCACCCGAAGAAGGTGATTCCTCTGTGTCCACTTAGGTGTCCATCGGTTCGTACCCATTTGCTGGTGAGCGCGCTCACGTGGTGCTCGTGTGTCCATTCTTGGGATACCTGGCTTACTGGAACGGGTTCCAGCTCTGGCCAGGAGAACCACGAGAGGTGCCCCCTCACCGCTGCTCCTCATAGCCGAATAGCACTCCGTGGTGTCCACGGGCCACATTTTACTTACCCACTCGTGGGTCGATGGGCACTCGGGTGGCCTCCAGGTCTTTGCGATTGTGACTTGTGCCCTGACACTAACCCTAACCCTTACCCAGCCAGTCTCCTCCACGGCCCCTGCCTGACTGACTCCTTCCCGCCCGGCCTATCACCTGTCACCGTCCTCTGCCCCTGCCTGACACGCTCCTCCCCGCCCGGGCCGTCACCGTCCTCGGCCCCTGCCTGACGGGGCTCCTCCGTCGCCTGGGCCTTCCAAGGGCTTGGTGTGGACGCTGGTTCCAGGACGCCCTCCCAGGAACCCGGTAGCAGGGCGGCCGCAGCGTCTCGCGCAACCCAACCGTCCGCCGGCTGGCCGCCGTCGCTAAGTGGCCTGCGGGGGACGTGCTCCCGCTGTGCCGTGGGGGCCCAGCCTGGTGTCTTCTCTAAGGCCCCGCGGCTGCCGCTCCCCGCAAGGGGAGAGCCGGGGAGGTGGGGACCGCCTCCTCATGGGGACGTACACCCAGCTCTCCACGTCGGATTCCGGGGCTCTCTGTCCTGCCAGAAGGCCCAGCTGGCCTGCGGGTCCTTAGAGTGGCAAAAACATCCGAAAACTGAGATTGAGGGTCCGGTGGGTGTCTGCACTTTTGTGCTGGGCACCCCAGGGAGGCCCGGGGGCTGGCTGGACAACGCGGTCTGCTGGGCAGGGGGGGGGTTTGGAGGAGCAACTGATGCCCTTTGCACTTTGGGTAGCAAGTGTCTGAGGTGTCTCTGGGCCCTGTGCCATGTGGGGGCGGGGGCGGGGGCGGGGTGGGAGGAGGAGGAGGAGGAGGAGGAGGAGGAGGAGGAGGTGGGAAGGGCCGTGGCCTGCAGTCGTGTTCCCCGGGGTGGCACAGCATGTGGCTTCTTCCACAGGCTGCTTGGCCTGGGCTCCCTGCACCTGGGCCTTTGGAGGACTGGCCCTGTGCTTGCCAACACTTCCTGCAGGGACCCAGAGCTGGGAGGTTGCATCTCTCAGCCCTGGGTCGGGCAGAGCCCCAGCGGGCCATGCCCACAACCTCTCTCAGCAGGGGTCCCCCAGAAGGCTCCTTTGGGACCAGGATTCTCTTGCGGGTGACTCTTTAAGGTCTGGCCCCTGGATGGAGGGGCACCAGGAGTAGAGGAGCAGGAAGGGGAAGGGGGTGGCCATGCGAGGGGACACTTTCAGGCCAAGTCCCAGCTTCAGTCTGATCCTCCTGGGAACGCCGGGGTGGACATCACACCTCCTGGTTGCCCCGCTCTGAGACAAGGAGCCGGGCTTCGCATTCCCACAGCAGCCAGTCGTGGGCTGAGGACACCTGGGGCGTTGGGAACTCCCTGGCTTCTCCTTGGATTAACATCTGGAGCTGCTTGTGAATTGTGCCGCCACACACACCCGAGTGCAGGTGTCTTCTGCACAGACTGCGGGCCTCGCTCTTCTGAACGCCGCTAGCTCGCGACCCACCCACGGGTGAACCTGGTCAGGGTACTTTCTCTCGGGGGCAGACTCTGATCCGGGCGGGCTACCGGTGTCTCTGTTTGCTCCTTTCTTTCTTCCACTTCGGGAAAGGCTTCCTTACTGGGTGTGGAAATCTCCTATGCCTTTCCTCGCCTATCCTGTCAGCTCTAAAATTCTCTTTCAGTTGCCACCCTCACAGATGGATTAGGAAACTCTTTGCGGTGCACTCATTAGTGAAATGACCTCAATGACGCTGGAATCCAATATCTAATCGCCGATTTTTAAGCGAGTCCACACGCCAGGGTGGTCGGGGTCCAATGCAGCCCCGGCCAGGCCCAGGCCCCTTGGACTGGGCCACAGGAGGACACAGAGGAGGGTCCCGGCCCCCACGGTAGCGGTGCGGGCAGTTCTCCAAGGGCTTGGGTGTTTTCCAGAGGGAGGAGATGGAGGGGACTGATTTCTTCAGCGCCCCACAAACCACGCCACCCCACCCCACCCATGGGACACATCCCGAGAGAGAGAGAGAGAGAGAGAGAGACGCCCCATACACTGGCTCCCCTCCCCCGTGCGCTGTGCCCCAGCCCTGGCCCGGGGGAATAGGCGGCCGCCAGGCCACAGGGTGGGGGGCGCAGCTGAAAGGGGTTGTGGGGGAGGGCCGCCCCTGGCTGGGGTCAAAGGGCGAGCGCCCCGCCCCTCCCGCCCGTGCGCAGTCAGCGGCCCCGGCGCGCTGGGGGTGGGGGGCGGGGAGGTGAAGGAGGCCAGGCGAGGAGAGGAGGGGGGCTTGAAGGTCTCCACCTTGGCGGGTCCAGCCGTGGAGGCGCATCTTGTGTGAGTGTGAGTGTGAGTGAGTGAGTGAGTGTGAGTGTGAGTGTGTGTGTATACAGAGACAGCCCCCAACCCCGGCCCGCCGCTCCCTGCCCGCCCCGCCTGTCACCCCCGTCCCTCGGAGCCCGCGGGACCCGGCCGGCGAACTCAACAGGCCCGACCCGGCGCGGGGCCTGGGGCGGGAGGAGGCGGCGGGGAAGCGCAGAGAGGCTCGGCTTCTTGAGCGGGGCAGGGGCGCCCTCCGCCGTCCACGGCCACACCACCCCGAACGCGCCCGATCCCGTCTGGTCTCGGAAGCTAAGCAGGGTCGGGCCTGGTTAGAACTTGGATGGGAGACCGCCCGGGAATACCGGGTGCCGTAGGCTTCTTCTTTTTTTTTTTTGCCTCTGGTTCTGTCGCGTTTCTGGGAGTGCGGGGGCGGCCCGGGGTGGGGGTGACCCCCACCCTCGGCGCCCGCCGCGGTGCCTGGCGCCCCAGCCCGCACCGTGGGGCCTCCTCTTGTCCCGAGCCGTGACACCGCCGCCACGCGGCAGCATGCCTGGCTTCTGGACAGTCAGGTCTCAGACCAAAGGTCTGCTCTGTGGGAGCCGACACGCTGGAGGAAACCTCGAGAGTCTGAGAGGGGAGGGAGTTCCAGAAGAAGGCCAGGATGTCATTTTGAGGGAGTATGTGACCAGAACTCCTCCCGTTGCTTTTGGGGTTCTATGGGCTACACGTAGGAATCTTTGGTGGTGGCACCTGATGTTCGGGGATCCGGAGTCACACCCAGACCTGCTCCACAGGCCTCCTTTTACTTTTCTCTTCGGATTCATTTTTTTTTTTTTTTTTTTTGAGACAGAGTCTCGGTTTGTTGCCCAGGCTAGAGTGAGTGCCGTGGCGTCAGCCTAGCTCACAGCAACTTCAAACGCCTGGGCTCGAGTGATCCTTCTGCCTCAGCCTCCCGGGTAGCTGGGACTGCAGGCATGCGCCACCATGCCCCGCTAATTTTTTATATATATATCAGTTGGCCAATTAATTTCTTTCTATTTATAGTAGAGACGGGGTCTCGCTCTTGCTCAGGCTGGTTTTGAACTCCTGACCTTGAGCAATCCGCCCGCCTCGGCCTCCCAAGAGCTAGGATTACAGGCGTGAGCCACAGCGCCCGGCCGGATTCATTATTTTTAAAAAGTGTCTCTTATCTCTATTATTGCATTTTCTTTTCTCTCTCTTTTCAAGCAGATGATGGGAGTCCAAGTGTTAAGGTGACATGTGTTGCCCGTGCCCCCCTCCCCCCCCATGTTCTTATTCATTTACGTCTCATGTTGTTCCAGCATATTGTGGGGGCACCAATGTAAAGGTCGGGTGCGTTGCCCTCTCCCAGCCTCCCCCCTCGGGTCAGAGCTTCAAGTGCGCCCATCCCCCAGTCGGTGCGTACCCACCGCATTCCTAATGGATGTGTATGCCCATCCCCTCCCCCCACCCGCCCGACACCCACCCGAAGAAGGTGATTCCTCTGTGTCCACTTAGGTGTCCATCGGTTCGTACCCATTTGCTGGTGAGCGAGAGCACGTGGTGCTCGTGTGTCCATTCTTGGGATACTTGGCTTACTGGAACGGGTTCCAGCTCTGGCCAGGAGAACCACGAGAGGTGCCCCCTCACCGCTGCTCCTCATAGCCGAATAGCACTCCGTGGTGTCCACGGGCCACATTTTACTTACCCACTCGTGGGTCGATGGGCACTCGGGTGGCTTCCAGGTCTTTGCGATTGTGACTTGTGCCCTGACACTAACCCTAACCCTTACCCAGCCAGTCTCCTCCACGGCCCCTGCCTGACTGACTCCTTCCCGCCCGGCCTATCACCTGTCACCGTCCTCTGCCCCTGCCTGACACGCTCCTCCCCGCCCGGGCCGTCACCGTCCTCGGCCCCTGCCTGACGGGGCTCCTCCGTCGCCTGGGCCTTCCAAGGGCTTGGTGTGGACGCTGGTTCCAGGACGCCCTCCCAGGAACCCGGTAGCAGGGCGGCCGCAGCGTCTCGCGCAACCCAACCGTCCGCCGGCTGGCCGCCGTCGCTAAGTGGCCTGCGGGGGACGTGCTCCCGCTGTGCCGTGGGGGCCCAGCCTGGTGTCTTCTCTGAGGCCCCGCGGATGCCGCTCCCCGTAAGGGGAGAGCCGGGGAGGTGGGGACCGCCTCCTCATGGGGACGTACACCCAGCTCTCCACGTCGGATTCCGGGGCTCTCTGTCCTGCCAGAAGGCCCAGCTGGCCTGCGGGTCCTTAGAGTGGCAAAAACATCCGAAAACTGAGATTGAGGGTCCGGTGGGTGTCTGCACTTTTGTGCTGGGCACCCCAGGGAGGCCCGGGGGCTGGCTGGACAACGCGGTCTGCTGGGCAGGGGGGGGGGTTGGAGGAGCAACTGATGCCCTTTGCACTTTGGGTAGCAAGTGTCTGAGGTGTCTCTGGGCCCTGTGCCATGTGGGGGCGGGGGCGGGGGCGGGGTGGGAGGAGGAGGAGGAGGAGGAGGAGGAGGAGGAGGAGGTGGGAAGGGCCGTGGCCTGCAGTCGTGTTCCCCGGGGTGGCACAGCATGTGGCTTCTTCCACAGGCTGCTTGGCCTGGGCTCCCTGCACCTGGGCCTTTGGAGGACTGGCCCTGTGCTTGCCAACACTTCCTGCAGGGACCCAGAGCTGGGAGGTTGCATCTCTCAGCCCTGGGTCGGGCAGAGCCCCAGCGGGCCATGCCCACAACCTCTCTCAGCAGGGGTCCCCCAGAAGGCTCCTTTGGGACCAGGATTCTCTTGCGGGTGACTCTTTAAGGTCTGGCCCCTGGATGGAGGGGCACCAGGAGTAGAGGAGCAGGAAGGGGAAGGGGGTGGCCATGCGAGGGGACACTTTCAGGCCAAGTCCCAGCTTCAGTCTGATCCTCCTGGGAACGCCGGGGTGGACATCACACCTCCTGGTTGCCCCGCTCTGAGACAAGGAGCCGGGCTTCGCATTCCCACAGCAGCCAGTCGTGGGCTGAGGACACCTGGGGCGTTGGGAACTCCCTGGCTTCTCCTTGGATTAACATCTGGAGCTGCTTGTGAATTGTGCCGCCACACACACCCGAGTGCAGGTGTCTTCTGCACAGACTGCGGGCCTCGCTCTTCTGAACGCCGCTAGCTCGCGACCCACCCACGGGTGAACCTGGTCAGGGTACTTTCTCTCGGGGGCAGACTCTGATCCGGGCGGGCTACCGGTGTCTCTGTTTGCTCCTTTCTTTCTTCCACTTCGGGAAAGGCTTCCTTACTGGGTGTGGAAATCTCCTATGCCTTTCCTCGCCTATCCTGTCAGCTCTAAAATTCTCTTTCAGTTGCCACCCTCACAGATGGATTAGGAAACTCTTTGCGGTGCACTCATTAGTGAAATGACCTCAATGACGCTGGAATCCAATATCTAATCGCCGATTTTTAAGCGAGTCCACACGCCAGGGTGGTCGGGGTCCAATGCAGCCCCGGCCAGGCCCAGGCCCCTTGGACTGGGCCACAGGAGGACACAGAGGAGGGTCCCGGCCCCCACGGTAGCGGTGCGGGCAGTTCTCCAAGGGCTTGGGTGTTTTCCAGAGGGAGGAGATGGAGGGGACTGATTTCTTCAGCGCCCCACAAACCACGCCACCCCACCCCACCCATGGGACACATCCCGAGAGAGAGAGAGAGACGCCCCATACACTGGCTCCCCTCCCCCGTGCGCTGTGCCCCAGCCCTGGCCCGGGGGAATAGGCGGCCGCCAGGCCACAGGGTGGGGGGCGCAGCTGAAAGGGGTTGTGGGGGAGGGCCGCCCCTGGCTGGGGTCAAAGGGCGAGCGCCCCGCCCCTCCCGCCCGTGCGCAGTCAGCGGCCCCGGCGCGCTGGGGGTGGGGGGCGGGGAGGTGAAGGAGGCCAGGCGAGGAGAGGAGGGGGGCTTGAAGGTCTCCACCTTGGCGGGTCCAGCCGTGGAGGCGCATCTTGTGTGAGTGTGAGTGTGAGTGAGTGAGTGAGTGTGAGTGTGAGTGTGTGTGTATACAGAGACAGCCCCCAACCCCGGCCCGCCGCTCCCTGCCCGCCCCGCCTGTCACCCCCGTCCCTCGGAGCCCGCGGGACCCGGCCGGCGAACTCAACAGGCCCGACCCGGCGCGGGGCCTGGGGCGGGAGGAGGCGGCGGGGAAGCGCAGAGAGGCTCGGCTTCTTGAGCGGGGCAGGGGCGCCCTCCGCCGTCCACGGCCACACCACCCCGAACGCGCCCGATCCCGTCTGGTCTCGGAAGCTAAGCAGGGTCGGGCCTGGTTAGAACTTGGATGGGAGACCGCCCGGGAATACCGGGTGCCCTAGGCTTCTTCTTTTTTTTTTTTTGCCTCTGGTTCTGTCGCGTTTCTGGGAGTGCGGGGGCGGCCCGGGGTGGGGGTGACCCCCACCCTCGGCGCCCGCCGCGGTGCCTGGCGCCCCAGCCCGCACCGTGGGGCCTCCTCTTGTCCCGAGCCGTGACACCGCCGCCACGCGGCAGCATGCCTGGCTTCTGGACAGTCAGGTCTCAGACCAAAGGTCTGCTCTGTGGGAGCCGACACGCTGGAGGAAACCTCGAGAGTCTGAGAGGGGAGGGAGTTCCAGAAGAAGGCCAGGATGTCATTTTGAGGGAGTATGTGACCAGAACTCCTCCCGTTGCTTTTGGGGTTCTATGGGCTACACGTAGGAATCTTTGGTGGTGGCACCTGATGTTCGGGGATCCGGAGTCACACCCAGACCTGCTCCACAGGCCTCCTTTTACTTTTCTCTTCGGATTCATTTTTTTTTTTTTTTTTTTTTTGAGACAGAGTCTCGGTTTGTTGCCCAGGCTAGAGTGAGTGCCGTGGCGTCAGCCTAGCTCACAGCAACTTCAAACGCCTGGGCTCGAGTGATCCTTCTGCCTCAGCCTCCCGGGTAGCTGGGACTGCAGGCATGCGCCACCATGCCCCGCTAATTTTTTATATATATATCAGTTGGCCAATTAATTTCTTTCTATTTATAGTAGAGACGGGGTCTCGCTCTTGCTCAGGCTGGTTTTGAACTCCTGACCTTGAGCAATCCGCCCGCCTCGGCCTCCCAAGAGCTAGGATTACAGGCGTGAGCCACAGCGCCCGGCCGGATTCATTATTTTTAAAAAGTGTCTCTTATCTCTATTATTGCATTTTCTTTTCTCTCTCTTTTCAAGCAGATGATGGGAGTCCAAGTGTTAAGGTGACATGTGTTGCCCGTGCCCCCCTCCCCCCCCATGTTCTTATTCATTTACGTCTCATGTTGTTCCAGCATATTGTGGGGGCACCAATGTAAAGGTCGGGTGCGTTGCCCTCTCCCAGCCTCCCCCCTCGGGTCAGAGCTTCAAGTGCGCCCATCCCCCAGTCGGTGCGTACCCACCGCATTCCTAATGGATGTGTATGCCCATCCCCTCCCCCCACCCGCCCGACACCCACCCGAAGAAGGTGATTCCTCTGTGTCCACTTAGGTGTCCATCGGTTCGTACCCATTTGCTGGTGAGCGCGCTCACGTGGTGCTCGTGTGTCCATTCTTGGGATACCTGGCTTACTGGAACGGGTTCCAGCTCTGGCCAGGAGAACCACGAGAGGTGCCCCCTCACCGCTGCTCCTCATAGCCGAATAGCACTCCGTGGTGTCCACGGGCCACATTTTACTTACCCACTCGTGGGTCGATGGGCACTCGGGTGGCTTCCAGGTCTTTGCGATTGTGACTTGTGCCCTGACACTAACCCTAACCCTTACCCAGCCAGTCTCCTCCACGGCCCCTGCCTGACTGACTCCTTCCCGCCCGGCCTATCACCTGTCACCGTCCTCTGCCCCTGCCTGACACGCTCCTCCCCGCCCGGGCCGTCACCGTCCTCGGCCCCTGCCTGACGGGGCTCCTCCGTCGCCTGGGCCTTCCAAGGGCTTGGTGTGGACGCTGGTTCCAGGACGCCCTCCCAGGAACCCGGTAGCAGGGCGGCCGCAGCGTCTCGCGCAACCCAACCGTCCGCCGGCTGGCCGCCGTCGCTAAGTGGCCTGCGGGGGACGTGCTCCCGCTGTGCCGTGGGGGCCCAGCCTGGTGTCTTCTCTGAGGCCCCGCGGCTGCCGCTCCCCGCAAGGGGAGAGCCGGGGAGGTGGGGACCGCCTCCTCATGGGGACGTACACCCAGCTCTCCACGTCGGATTCCGGGGCTCTCTGTCCTGCCAGAAGGCCCAGCTGGCCTGCGGGTCCTTAGAGTGGCAAAAACATCCGAAAACTGAGATTGAGGGTCCGGTGGGTGTCTGCACTTTTGTGCTGGGCACCCCAGGGAGGCCCGGGGGCTGGCTGGACAACGCGGTCTGCTGGGCAGGGGGGGGGGTTTGGAGGAGCAACTGATGCCCTTTGCACTTTGGGTAGCAAGTGTCTGAGGTGTCTCTGGGCCCTGTGCCATGTGGGGGCGGGGGCGGGGGCGGGGTGGGAGGAGGAGGAGGAGGAGGAGGAGGAGGAGGAGGAGGTGGGAAGGGCCTTGGCCTGCAGTCGTGTTCCCCGGGGTGGCACAGCATGTGGCTTCTTCCACAGGCTGCTTGGCCTGGGCTCCCTGCACCTGGGCCTTTGGAGGACTGGCCCTGTGCTTGCCAACACTTCCTGCAGGGACCCAGAGCTGGGAGGTTGCATCTCTCAGCCCTGGGTCGGGCAGAGCCCCAGCGGGCCATGCCCACAACCTCTCTCAGCAGGGGTCCCCCAGAAGGCTCCTTTGGGACCAGGATTCTCTTGCGGGTGACTCTTTAAGGTCTGGCCCCTGGATGGAGGGGCACCAGGAGTAGAGGAGCAGGAAGGGGAAGGGGGTGGCCATGCGAGGGGACACTTTCAGGCCAAGTCCCAGCTTCAGTCTGATCCTCCTGGGAACGCCGGGGTGGACATCACACCTCCTGGTTGCCCCGCTCTGAGACAAGGAGCCGGGCTTCGCATTCCCACAGCAGCCAGTCGTGGGCTGAGGACACCTGGGGCGTTGGGAACTCCCTGGCTTCTCCTTGGATTAACATCTGGAGCTGCTTGTGAATTGTGCCGCCACACACACCCGAGTGCAGGTGTCTTCTGCACAGACTGCGGGCCTCGCTCTTCTGAATGCCGCTAGCTCGCGACCCACCCACGGGTGAACCTGGTCAGGGTACTTTCTCTCGGGGGCAGACTCTGATCCGGGCGGGCTACCGGTGTCTCTGTTTGCTCCTTTCTTTCTTCCACTTCGGGAAAGGCTTCCTTACTGGGTGTGGAAATCTCCTATGCCTTTCCTCGCCTATCCTGTCAGCTCTAAAATTCTCTTTCAGTTGCCACCCTCACAGATGGATTAGGAAACTCTTTGCGGTGCACTCATTAGTGAAATGACCTCAATGACGCTGGAATCCAATATCTAATCGCCGATTTTTAAGCGAGTCCACACGCCAGGGTGGTCGGGGTCCAATGCAGCCCCGGCCAGGCCCAGGCCCCTTGGACTGGGCCACAGGAGGACACAGAGGAGGGTCCCGGCCCCCACGGTAGCGGTGCGGGCAGTTCTCCAAGGGCTTGGGTGTTTTCCAGAGGGAGGAGATGGAGGGGACTGATTTCTTCAGCGCCCCACAAACCACGCCACCCCACCCCACCCATGGGACACATCCCGAGAGAGAGAGAGAGAGAGAGAGACGCCCCATACACTGGCTCCCCTCCCCCGTGCGCTGTGCCCCAGCCCTGGCCCGGGGGAATAGGCGGCCGCCAGGCCACAGGGTGGGGGGCGCAGCTGAAAGGGGTTGTGGGGGAGGGCCGCCCCTGGCTGGGGTCAAAGGGCGAGCGCCCCGCCCCTCCCGCCCGTGCGCAGTCAGCGGCCCCGGCGCGCTGGGGGTGGGGGGCGGGGAGGTGAAGGAGGCCAGGCGAGGAGAGGAGGGGGGCTTGAAGGTCTCCACCTTGGCGGGTCCAGCCGTGGAGGCGCATCTTGTGTGAGTGTGAGTGTGAGTGAGTGAGTGAGTGTGAGTGTGAGTGTGTGTGTATACAGAGACAGCCCCCAACCCCGGCCCGCCGCTCCCTGCCCGCCCCGCCTGTCACCCCCGTCCCTCGGAGCCCGCGGGACCCGGCCGGCGAACTCAACAGGCCCGACCCGGCGCGGGGCCTGGGGCGGGAGGAGGCGGCGGGGAAGCGCAGAGAGGCTCGGCTTCTTGAGCGGGGCAGGGGCGCCCTCCGCCGTCCACGGCCACACCACCCCGAACGCGCCCGATCCCGTCTGGTCTCGGAAGCTAAGCAGGGTCGGGCCTGGTTAGAACTTGGATGGGAGACCGCCCGGGAATACCGGGTGCCGTAGGCTTCTTCTTTTTTTTTTTTGCCTCTGGTTCTGTCGCGTTTCTGGGAGTGCGGGGGCGGCCCGGGGTGGGGGTGACCCCCACCCTCGGCGCCCGCCGCGGTGCCTGGCGCCCCAGCCCGCACCGTGGGGCCTCCTCTTGTCCCGAGCCGTGACACCGCCGCCACGCGGCAGCATGCCTGGCTTCTGGACAGTCAGGTCTCAGACCAAAGGTCTGCTCTGTGGGAGCCGACACGCTGGAGGAAACCTCGAGAGTCTGAGAGGGGAGGGAGTTCCAGAAGAAGGCCAGGATGTCATTTTGAGGGAGTATGTGACCAGAACTCCTCCCGTTGCTTTTGGGGTTCTATGGGCTACACGTAGGAATCTTTGGTGGTGGCACCTGATGTTCGGGGATCCGGAGTCACACCCAGACCTGCTCCACAGGCCTCCTTTTACTTTTCTCTTCGGATTCATTTTTTTTTTTTTTTTTTTTTTGAGACAGAGTCTCGGTTTGTTGCCCAGGCTAGAGTGAGTGCCGTGGCGTCAGCCTAGCTCACAGCAACTTCAAACGCCTGGGCTCGAGTGATCCTTCTGCCTCAGCCTCCCGGGTAGCTGGGACTGCAGGCATGCGCCACCATGCCCCGCTAATTTTTTATATATATATCAGTTGGCCAATTAATTTCTTTCTATTTATAGTAGAGACGGGGTCTCGCTCTTGCTCAGGCTGGTTTTGAACTCCTGACCTTGAGCAATCCGCCCGCCTCGGCCTCCCAAGAGCTAGGATTACAGGCGTGAGCCACAGCGCCCGGCCGGATTCATTATTTTTAAAAAGTGTCTCTTATCTCTATTATTGCATTTTCTTTTCTCTCTCTTTTCAAGCAGATGATGGGAGTCCAAGTGTTAAGGTGACATGTGTTGCCCGTGCCCCCCTCCCCCCCCATGTTCTTATTCATTTACGTCTCATGTTGTTCCAGCATATTGTGGGGGCACCAATGTAAAGGTCGGGTGCGTTGCCCTCTCCCAGCCTCCCCCCTCGGGTCAGAGCTTCAAGTGCGCCCATCCCCCAGTCGGTGCGTACCCACCGCATTCCTAATGGATGTGTATGCCCATCCCCTCCCCCCACCCGCCCGACACCCACCCGAAGAAGGTGATTCCTCTGTGTCCACTTAGGTGTCCATCGGTTCGTACCCATTTGCTGGTGAGCGCGCTCACGTGGTGCTCGTGTGTCCATTCTTGGGATACCTGGCTTACTGGAACGGGTTCCAGCTCTGGCCAGGAGAACCACGAGAGGTGCCCCCTCACCGCTGCTCCTCATAGCCGAATAGCACTCCGTGGTGTCCACGGGCCACATTTTACTTACCCACTCGTGGGTCGATGGGCACTCGGGTGGCTTCCAGGTCTTTGCGATTGTGACTTGTGCCCTGACACTAACCCTAACCCTTACCCAGCCAGTCTCCTCCACGGCCCCTGCCTGACTGACTCCTTCCCGCCCGGCCTATCACCTGTCACCGTCCTCTGCCCCTGCCTGACACGCTCCTCCCCGCCCGGGCCGTCACCGTCCTCGGCCCCTGCCTGACGGGGCTCCTCCGTCGCCTGGGCCTTCCAAGGGCTTGGTGTGGACGCTGGTTCCAGGACGCCCTCCCAGGAACCCGGTAGCAGGGCGGCCGCAGCGTCTCGCGCAACCCAACCGTCCGCCGGCTGGCCGCCGTCGCTAAGTGGCCTGCGGGGGACGTGCTCCCGCTGTGCCGTGGGGGCCCAGCCTGGTGTCTTCTCTGAGGCCCCGCGGCTGCCGCTCCCCGCAAGGGGAGAGCCGGGGAGGTGGGGACCGCCTCCTCATGGGGACGTACACCCAGCTCTCCACGTCGGATTCCGGGGCTCTCTGTCCTGCCAGAAGGCCCAGCTGGCCTGCGGGTCCTTAGAGTGGCAAAAACATCCGAAAACTGAGATTGAGGGTCCGGTGGGTGTCTGCACTTTTGTGCTGGGCACCCCAGGGAGGCCCGGGGGCTGGCTGGACAACGCGGTCTGCTGGGCAGGGGGGGGGGTTTGGAGGAGCAACTGATGCCCTTTGCACTTTGGGTAGCAAGTGTCTGAGGTGTCTCTGGGCCCTGTGCCATGTGGGGGCGGGGGCGGGGGCGGGGTGGGAGGAGGAGGAGGAGGAGGAGGAGGAGGAGGAGGAGGTGGGAAGGGCCGTGGCCTGCAGTCGTGTTCCCCGGGGTGGCACAGCATGTGGCTTCTTCCACAGGCTGCTTGGCCTGGGCTCCCTGCACCTGGGCCTTTGGAGGACTGGCCCTGTGCTTGCCAACACTTCCTGCAGGGACCCAGAGCTGGGAGGTTGCATCTCTCAGCCCTGGGTCGGGCAGAGCCCCAGCGGGCCATGCCCACAACCTCTCTCAGCAGGGGTCCCCCAGAAGGCTCCTTTGGGACCAGGATTCTCTTGCGGGTGACTCTTTAAGGTCTGGCCCCTGGATGGAGGGGCACCAGGAGTAGAGGAGCAGGAAGGGGAAGGGGGTGGCCATGCGAGGGGACACTTTCAGGCCAAGTCCCAGCTTCAGTCTGATCCTCCTGGGAACGCCAGGGTGGACATCACACCTCCTGGTTGCCCCGCTCTGAGACAAGGAGCCGGGCTTCGCATTCCCACAGCAGCCAGTCGTGGGCTGAGGACACCTGGGGCGTTGGGAACTCCCTGGCTTCTCCTTGGATTAACATCTGGAGCTGCTTGTGAATTGTGCCGCCACACACACCCGAGTGCAGGTGTCTTCTGCACAGACTGCGGGCCTCGCTCTTCTGAATGCCGCTAGCTCGCGACCCACCCACGGGTGAACCTGGTCAGGGTACTTTCTCTCGGGGGCAGACTCTGATCCGGGCGGGCTACCGGTGTCTCTGTTTGCTCCTTTCTTTCTTCCACTTCGGGAAAGGCTTCCTTACTGGGTGTGGAAATCTCCTATGCCTTTCCTCGCCTATCCTGTCAGCTCTAAAATTCTCTTTCAGTTGCCACCCTCACAGATGGATTAGGAAACTCTTTGCGGTGCACTCATTAGTGAAATGACCTCAATGACGCTGGAATCCAATATCTAATCGCCGATTTTTAAGCGAGTCCACACGCCAGGGTGGTCGGGGTCCAATGCAGCCCCGGCCAGGCCCAGGCCCCTTGGACTGGGCCACAGGAGGACACAGAGGAGGGTCCCGGCCCCCACGGTAGCGGTGCGGGCAGTTCTCCAAGGGCTTGGGTGTTTTCCAGAGGGAGGAGATGGAGGGGACTGATTTCTTCAGCGCCCCACAAACCACGCCACCCCACCCCACCCATGGGACACATCCCGAGAGAGAGAGAGAGAGAGAGACGCCCCATACACTGGCTCCCCTCCCCCGTGCGCTGTGCCCCAGCCCTGGCCCGGGGGAATAGGCGGCCGCCAGGCCACAGGGTGGGGGGCGCAGCTGAAAGGGGTTGTGGGGGAGGGCCGCCCCTGGCTGGGGTCAAAGGGCGAGCGCCCCGCCCCTCCCGCCCGTGCGCAGTCAGCGGCCCCGGCGCGCTGGGGGTGGGGGGCGGGGAGGTGAAGGAGGCCAGGCGAGGAGAGGAGGGGGGCTTGAAGGTCTCCACCTTGGCGGGTCCAGCCGTGGAGGCGCATCTTGTGTGAGTGTGAGTGTGAGTGAGTGAGTGAGTGTGAGTGTGAGTGTGTGTGTATACAGAGACAGCCCCCAACCCCGGCCCGCCGCTCCCTGCCCGCCCCGCCTGTCACCCCCGTCCCTCGGAGCCCGCGGGACCCGGCCGGCGAACTCAACAGGCCCGACCCGGCGCGGGGCCTGGGGCGGGAGGAGGCGGCGGGGAAGCGCAGAGAGGCTCGGCTTCTTGAGCGGGGCAGGGGCGCCCTCCGCCGTCCACGGCCACACCACCCCGAACGCGCCCGATCCCGTCTGGTCTCGGAAGCTAAGCAGGGTCGGGCCTGGTTAGAACTTGGATGGGAGACCGCCCGGGAATACCGGGTGCCGTAGGCTTCTTCTTTTTTTTTTTTGCCTCTGGTTCTGTCGCGTTTCTGGGAGTGCGGGGGCGGCCCGGGGTGGGGGTGACCCCCACCCTCGGCGCCCGCCGCGGTGCCTGGCGCCCCAGCCCGCACCGTGGGGCCTCCTCTTGTCCCGAGCCGTGACACCGCCGCCACGCGGCAGCATGCCTGGCTTCTGGACAGTCAGGTCTCAGACCAAAGGTCTGCTCTGTGGGAGCCGACACGCTGGAGGAAACCTCGAGAGTCTGAGAGGGGAGGGAGTTCCAGAAGAAGGCCAGGATGTCATTTTGAGGGAGTATGTGACCAGAACTCCTCCCGTTGCTTTTGGGGTTCTATGGGCTACACGTAGGAATCTTTGGTGGTGGCACCTGATGTTCGGGGATCCGGAGTCACACCCAGACCTGCTCCACAGGCCTCCTTTTACTTTTCTCTTCGGATTCATTTTTTTTTTTTTTTTTTTTTTGAGACAGAGTCTCGGTTTGTTGCCCAGGCTAGAGTGAGTGCCGTGGCGTCAGCCTAGCTCACAGCAACTTCAAACGCCTGGGCTCGAGTGATCCTTCTGCCTCAGCCTCCCGGGTAGCTGGGACTGCAGGCATGCGCCACCATGCCCCGCTAATTTTTTATATATATATCAGTTGGCCAATTAATTTCTTTCTATTTATAGTAGAGACGGGGTCTCGCTCTTGCTCAGGCTGGTTTTGAACTCCTGACCTTGAGCAATCCGCCCGCCTCGGCCTCCCAAGAGCTAGGATTACAGGCGTGAGCCACAGCGCCCGGCCGGATTCATTATTTTTAAAAAGTGTCTCTTATCTCTATTATTGCATTTTCTTTTCTCTCTCTTTTCAAGCAGATGATGGGAGTCCAAGTGTTAAGGTGACATGTGTTGCCCGTGCCCCCCTCCCCCCCCATGTTCTTATTCATTTACGTCTCATGTTGTTCCAGCATATTGTGGGGGCACCAATGTAAAGGTCGGGTGCGTTGCCCTCTCCCAGCCTCCCCCCTCGGGTCAGAGCTTCAAGTGCGCCCATCCCCCAGTCGGTGCGTACCCACCGCATTCCTAATGGATGTGTATGCCCATCCCCTCCCCCCACCCGCCCGACACCCACCCGAAGAAGGTGATTCCTCTGTGTCCACTTAGGTGTCCATCGGTTCGTACCCATTTGCTGGTGAGCGCGCTCACGTGGTGCTCGTGTGTCCATTCTTGGGATACCTGGCTTACTGGAACGGGTTCCAGCTCTGGCCAGGAGAACCACGAGAGGTGCCCCCTCACCGCTGCTCCTCATAGCCGAATAGCACTCCGTGGTGTCCACGGGCCACATTTTACTTACCCACTCGTGGGTCGATGGGCACTCGGGTGGCTTCCAGGTCTTTGCGATTGTGACTTGTGCCCTGACACTAACCCTAACCCTTACCCAGCCAGTCTCCTCCACGGCCCCTGCCTGACTGACTCCTTCCCGCCCGGCCTATCACCTGTCACCGTCCTCTGCCCCTGCCTGACACGCTCCTCCCCGCCCGGGCCGTCACCGTCCTCGGCCCCTGCCTGACGGGGCTCCTCCGTCGCCTGGGCCTTCCAAGGGCTTGGTGTGGACGCTGGTTCCAGGACGCCCTCCCAGGAACCCGGTAGCAGGGCGGCCGCAGCGTCTCGCGCAACCCAACCGTCCGCCGGCTGGCCGCCGTCGCTAAGTGGCCTGCGGGGGACGTGCTCCCGCTGTGCCGTGGGGGCCCAGCCTGGTGTCTTCTCTGAGGCCCCGCGGCTGCCGCTCCCCGCAAGGGGAGAGCCGGGGAGGTGGGGACCGCCTCCTCATGGGGACGTACACCCAGCTCTCCACGTCGGATTCCGGGGCTCTCTGTCCTGCCAGAAGGCCCAGCTGGCCTGCGGGTCCTTAGAGTGGCAAAAACATCCGAAAACTGAGATTGAGGGTCCGGTGGGTGTCTGCACTTTTGTGCTGGGCACCCCAGGGAGGCCCGGGGGCTGGCTGGACAACGCGGTCTGCTGGGCAGGGGGGGGGGTTTGGAGGAGCAACTGATGCCCTTTGCACTTTGGGTAGCAAGTGTCTGAGGTGTCTCTGGGCCCTGTGCCATGTGGGGGCGGGGGCGGGGGCGGGGTGGGAGGAGGAGGAGGAGGAGGAGGAGGAGGTGGGAAGGGCCGTGGCCTGCAGTCGTGTTCCCCGGGGTGGCACAGCATGTGGCTTCTTCCACAGGCTGCTTGGCCTGGGCTCCCTGCACCTGGGCCTTTGGAGGACTGGCCCTGTGCTTGCCAACACTTCCTGCAGGGACCCAGAGCTGGGAGGTTGCATCTCTCAGCCCTGGGTCGGGCAGAGCCCCAGCGGGCCATGCCCACAACCTCTCTCAGCAGGGGTCCCCCAGAAGGCTCCTTTGGGACCAGGATTCTCTTGCGGGTGACTCTTTAAGGTCTGGCCCCTGGATGGAGGGGCACCAGGAGTAGAGGAGCAGGAAGGGGAAGGGGGTGGCCATGCGAGGGGCCACTTTCAGGCCAAGTCCCAGCTTCAGTCTGATCCTCCTGGGAACGCCGGGGTGGACATCACACCTCCTGGTTGCCCCGCTCTGAGACAAGGAGCCGGGCTTCGCATTCCCACAGCAGCCAGTCGTGGGCTGAGGACACCTGGGGCGTTGGGAACTCCCTGGCTTCTCCTTGGATTAACATCTGGAGCTGCTTGTGAATTGTGCCGCCACACACACCCGAGTGCAGGTGTCTTCTGCACAGACTGCGGGCCTCGCTCTTCTGAATGCCGCTAGCTCGCGACCCACCCACGGGTGAACCTGGTCAGGGTACTTTCTCTCGGGGGCAGACTCTGATCCGGGCGGGCTACCGGTGTCTCTGTTTGCTCCTTTCTTTCTTCCACTTCGGGAAAGGCTTCCTTACTGGGTGTGGAAATCTCCTATGCCTTTCCTCGCCTATCCTGTCAGCTCTAAAATTCTCTTTCAGTTGCCACCCTCACAGATGGATTAGGAAACTCTTTGCGGTGCACTCATTAGTGAAATGACCTCAATGACGCTGGAATCCAATATCTAATCGCCGATTTTTAAGCGAGTCCACACGCCAGGGTGGTCGGGGTCCAATGCAGCCCCGGCCAGGCCCAGGCCCCTTGGACTGGGCCACAGGAGGACACAGAGGAGGGTCCCGGCCCCCACGGTAGCGGTGCGGGCAGTTCTCCAAGGGCTTGGGTGTTTTCCAGAGGGAGGAGATGGAGGGGACTGATTTCTTCAGCGCCCCACAAACCACGCCACCCCACCCCACCCATGGGACACATCCCGAGAGAGAGAGAGAGAGACGCCCCATACACTGGCTCCCCTCCCCCGTGCGCTGTGCCCCAGCCCTGGCCCGGGGGAATAGGCGGCCGCCAGGCCACAGGGTGGGGGGCGCAGCTGAAAGGGGTTGTGGGGGAGGGCCGCCCCTGGCTGGGGTCAAAGGGCGAGCGCCCCGCCCCTCCCGCCCGTGCGCAGTCAGCGGCCCCGGCGCGCTGGGGGTGGGGGGCGGGGAGGTGAAGGAGGCCAGGCGAGGAGAGGAGGGGGGCTTGAAGGTCTCCACCTTGGCGGGTCCAGCCGTGGAGGCGCATCTTGTGTGAGTGTGAGTGTGAGTGAGTGAGTGAGTGTGAGTGTGAGTGTGTGTGTATACAGAGACAGCCCCCAACCCCGGCCCGCCGCTCCCTGCCCGCCCCGCCTGTCACCCCCGTCCCTCGGAGCCCGCGGGACCCGGCCGGCGAACTCAACAGGCCCGACCCGGCGCGGGGCCTGGGGCGGGAGGAGGCCGCGGGGAAGCGCAGAGAGGCTCGGCTTCTTGAGCGGGGCAGGGGCGCCCTCCGCCGTCCACGGCCACACCACCCCGAACGCGCCCGATCCCGTCTGGTCTCGGAAGCTAAGCAGGGTCGGGCCTGGTTAGAACTTGGATGGGAGACCGCCCGGGAATACCGGGTGCCGTAGGCTTCTTCTTTTTTTTTTTTGCCTCTGGTTCTGTCGCGTTTCTGGGAGTGCGGGGGCGGCCCGGGGTGGGGGTGACCCCCACCCTCGGCGCCCGCCGCGGTGCCTGGCGCCCCAGCCCGCACCGTGGGGCCTCCTCTTGTCCCGAGCCGTGACACCGCCGCCACGCGGCAGCATGCCTGGCTTCTGGACAGTCAGGTCTCAGACCAAAGGTCTGCTCTGTGGGAGCCGACACGCTGGAGGAAACCTCGAGAGTCTGAGAGGGGAGGGAGTTCCAGAAGAAGGCCAGGATGTCATTTTGAGGGAGTATGTGACCAGAACTCCTCCCGTTGCTTTTGGGGTTCTATGGGCTACACGTAGGAATCTTTGGTGGTGGCACCTGATGTTCGGGGATCCGGAGTCACACCCAGACCTGCTCCACAGGCCTCCTTTTACTTTTCTCTTCGGATTCATTTTTTTTTTTTTTTTTTTTTTGAGACAGAGTCTCGGTTTGTTGCCCAGGCTAGAGTGAGTGCCGTGGCGTCAGCCTAGCTCACAGCAACTTCAAACGCCTGGGCTCGAGTGATCCTTCTGCCTCAGCCTCCCGGGTAGCTGGGACTGCAGGCATGCGCCACCATGCCCCGCTAATTTTTTATATATATATCAGTTGGCCAATTAATTTCTTTCTATTTATAGTAGAGACGGGGTCTCGCTCTTGCTCAGGCTGGTTTTGAACTCCTGACCTTGAGCAATCCGCCCGCCTCGGCCTCCCAAGAGCTAGGATTACAGGCGTGAGCCACAGCGCCCGGCCGGATTCATTATTTTTAAAAAGTGTCTCTTATCTCTATTATTGCATTTTCTTTTCTCTCTCTTTTCAAGCAGATGATGGGAGTCCAAGTGTTAAGGTGACATGTGTTGCCCGTGCCCCCCTCCCCCCCCATGTTCTTATTCATTTACGTCTCATGTTGTTCCAGCATATTGTGGGGGCACCAATGTAAAGGTCGGGTGCGTTGCCCTCTCCCAGCCTCCCCCCTCGGGTCAGAGCTTCAAGTGCGCCCATCCCCCAGTCGGTGCGTACCCACCGCATTCCTAATGGATGTGTATGCCCATCCCCTCCCCCCACCCGCCCGACACCCACCCGAAGAAGGTGATTCCTCTGTGTCCACTTAGGTGTCCATCGGTTCGTACCCATTTGCTGGTGAGCGCGCTCACGTGGTGCTCGTGTGTCCATTCTTGGGATACCTGGCTTACTGGAACGGGTTCCAGCTCTGGCCAGGAGAACCACGAGAGGTGCCCCCTCACCGCTGCTCCTCATAGCCGAATAGCACTCCGTGGTGTCCACGGGCCACATTTTACTTACCCACTCGTGGGTCGATGGGCACTCGGGTGGCTTCCAGGTCTTTGCGATTGTGACTTGTGCCCTGACACTAACCCTAACCCTTACCCAGCCAGTCTCCTCCACGGCCCCTGCCTGACTGACTCCTTCCCGCCCGGCCTATCACCTGTCACCGTCCTCTGCCCCTGCCTGACACGCTCCTCCCCGCCCGGGCCGTCACCGTCCTCGGCCCCTGCCTGACGGGGCTCCTCCGTCGCCTGGGCCTTCCAAGGGCTTGGTGTGGACGCTGGTTCCAGGACGCCCTCCCAGGAACCCGGTAGCAGGGCGGCCGCAGCGTCTCGCGCAACCCAACCGTCCGCCGGCTGGCCGCCGTCGCTAAGTGGCCTGCGGGGGACGTGCTCCCGCTGTGCCGTGGGGGCCCAGCCTGGTGTCTTCTCTGAGGCCCCGCGGCTGCCGCTCCCCGCAAGGGGAGAGCCGGGGAGGTGGGGACCGCCTCCTCATGGGGACGTACACCCAGCTCTCCACGTCGGATTCCGGGGCTCTCTGTCCTGCCAGAAGGCCCAGCTGGCCTGCGGGTCCTTAGAGTGGCAAAAACATCCGAAAACTGAGATTGAGGGTCCGGTGGGTGTCTGCACTTTTGTGCTGGGCACCCCAGGGAGGCCCGGGGGCTGGCTGGACAACGCGGTCTGCTGGGCAGGGGGGGGGGTTTGGAGGAGCAACTGATGCCCTTTGCACTTTGGGTAGCAAGTGTCTGAGGTGTCTCTGGGCCCTGTGCCATGTGGGGGCGGGGGCGGGGGCGGGGTGGGAGGAGGAGGAGGAGGAGGAGGAGGAGGAGGTGGGAAGGGCCGTGGCCTGCAGTCGTGTTCCCCGGGGTGGCACAGCATGTGGCTTCTTCCACAGGCTGCTTGGCCTGGGCTCCCTGCACCTGGGCCTTTGGAGGACTGGCCCTGTGCTTGCCAACACTTCCTGCAGGGACCCAGAGCTGGGAGGTTGCATCTCTCAGCCCTGGGTCGGGCAGAGCCCCAGCGGGCCATGCCCACAACCTCTCTCAGCAGGGGTCCCCCAGAAGGCTCCTTTGGGACCAGGATTCTCTTGCGGGTGACTCTTTAAGGTCTGGCCCCTGGATGGAGGGGCACCAGGAGTAGAGGAGCAGGAAGGGGAAGGGGGTGGCCATGCGAGGGGACACTTTCAGGCCAAGTCCCAGCTTCAGTCTGATCCTCCTGGGAATGCCGGGGTGGACATCACACCTCCTGGTTGCCCCGCTCTGAGACAAGGAGCCGGGCTTCGCATTCCCACAGCAGCCAGTCGTGGGCTGAGGACACCTGGGGCGTTGGGAACTCCCTGGCTTCTCCTTGGATTAACATCTGGAGCTGCTTGTGAATTGTGCCGCCACACACACCCGAGTGCAGGTGTCTTCTGCACAGACTGCGGGCCTCGCTCTTCTGAACGCCGCTAGCTCGCGACCCACCCACGGGTGAACCTGGTCAGGGTACTTTCTCTCGGGGGCAGACTCTGATCCGGGCGGGCTACCGGTGTCTCTGTTTGCTCCTTTCTTTCTTCCACTTCGGGAAAGGCTTCCTTACTGGGTGTGGAAATCTCCTATGCCTTTCCTCGCCTATCCTGTCAGCTCTAAAATTCTCTTTCAGTTGCCACCCTCACAGATGGATTAGGAAACTCTTTGCGGTGCACTCATTAGTGAAATGACCTCAATGACGCTGGAATCCAATATCTAATCGCCGATTTTTAAGCGAGTCCACACGCCAGGGTGGTCGGGGTCCAATGCAGCCCCGGCCAGGCCCAGGCCCCTTGGACTGGGCCACAGGAGGACACAGAGGAGGGTCCCGGCCCCCACGGTAGCGGTGCGGGCAGTTCTCCAAGGGCTTGGGTGTTTTCCAGAGGGAGGAGATGGAGGGGACTGATTTCTTCAGCGCCCCACAAACCACGCCACCCCACCCCACCCATGGGACACATCCCGAGAGAGAGAGAGAGACGCCCCATACACTGGCTCCCCTCCCCCGTGCGCTGTGCCCCAGCCCTGGCCCGGGGGAATAGGCGGCCGCCAGGCCACAGGGTGGGGGGCGCAGCTGAAAGGGGTTGTGGGGGAGGGCCGCCCCTGGCTGGGGTCAAAGGGCGAGCGCCCCGCCCCTCCCGCCCGTGCGCAGTCAGCGGCCCCTGCGCGCTGGGGGTGGGGGGCGGGGAGGTGAAGGAGGCCAGGCGAGGAGAGGAGGGGGGCTTGAAGGTCTCCACCTTGGCGGGTCCAGCCGTGGAGGCGCATCTTGTGTGAGTGTGAGTGTGAGTGAGTGAGTGAGTGTGAGTGTGAGTGTGTGTGTATACAGAGACAGCCCCCAACCCCGGCCCGCCGCTCCCTGCCCGCCCCGCCTGTCACCCCCGTCCCTCGGAGCCCGCGGGACCCGGCCGGCGAACTCAACAGGCCCGACCCGGCGCGGGGCCTGGGGCGGGAGGAGGCGGCGGGGAAGCGCAGAGAGGCTCGGCTTCTTGAGCGGGGCAGGGGCGCCCTCCGCCGTCCACGGCCACACCACCCCGAACGCGCCCGATCCCGTCTGGTCTCGGAAGCTAAGCAGGGTCGGGCCTGGTTAGAACTTGGATGGGAGACCGCCCGGGAATACCGGGTGCCGTAGGCTTCTTCTTTTTTTTTTTTGCCTCTGGTTCTGTCGCGTTTCTGGGAGTGCGGGGGCGGCCCGGGGTGGGGGTGACCCCCACCCTCGGCGCCCGCCGCGGTGCCTGGCGCCCCAGCCCGCACCGTGGGGCCTCCTCTTGTCCCGAGCCGTGACACCGCCGCCACGCGGCAGCATGCCTGGCTTCTGGACAGTCAGGTCTCAGACCAAAGGTCTGCTCTGTGGGAGCCGACACGCTGGAGGAAACCTCGAGAGTCTGAGAGGGGAGGGAGTTCCAGAAGAAGGCCAGGATGTCATTTTGAGGGAGTATGTGACCAGAACTCCTCCCGTTGCTTTTGGGGTTCTATGGGCTACACGTAGGAATCTTTGGTGGTGGCACCTGATGTTCGGGGATCCGGAGTCACACCCAGACCTGCTCCACAGGCCTCCTTTTACTTTTCTCTTCGGATTCATTTTTTTTTTTTTTTTTTTTTGAGACAGAGTCTCGGTTTGTTGCCCAGGCTAGAGTGAGTGCCGTGGCGTCAGCCTAGCTCACAGCAACTTCAAACGCCTGGGCTCGAGTGATCCTTCTGCCTCAGCCTCCCGGGTAGCTGGGACTGCAGGCATGCGCCACCATGCCCCGCTAATTTTTTATATATATATCAGTTGGCCAATTAATTTCTTTCTATTTATAGTAGAGACGGGGTCTCGCTCTTGCTCAGGCTGGTTTTGAACTCCTGACCTTGAGCAATCCGCCCGCCTCGGCCTCCCAAGAGCTAGGATTACAGGCGTGAGCCACAGCGCCCGGCCGGATTCATTATTTTTAAAAAGTGTCTCTTATCTCTATTATTGCATTTTCTTTTCTCTCTCTTTTCAAGCAGATGATGGGAGTCCAAGTGTTAAGGTGACATGTGTTGCCCGTGCCCCCCTCCCCCCCCATGTTCTTATTCATTTACGTCTCATGTTGTTCCAGCATATTGTGGGGGCACCAATGTAAAGGTCGGGTGCGTTGCCCTCTCCCAGCCTCCCCCCTCGGGTCAGAGCTTCAAGTGCGCCCATCCCCCAGTCGGTGCGTACCCACCGCATTCCTAATGGATGTGTATGCCCATCCCCTCCCCCCACCCGCCCGACACCCACCCGAAGAAGGTGATTCCTCTGTGTCCACTTAGGTGTCCATCGGTTCGTACCCATTTGCTGGTGAGCGCGCTCACGTGGTGCTCGTGTGTCCATTCTTGGGATACCTGGCTTACTGGAACGGGTTCCAGCTCTGGCCAGGAGAACCACGAGAGGTGCCCCCTCACCGCTGCTCCTCATAGCCGAATAGCACTCCGTGGTGTCCACGGGCCACATTTTACTTACCCACTCGTGGGTCGATGGGCACTCGGGTGGCTTCCAGGTCTTTGCGATTGTGACTTGTGCCCTGACACTAACCCTAACCCTTACCCAGCCAGTCTCCTCCACGGCCCCTGCCTGACTGACTCCTTCCCGCCCGGCCTATCACCTGTCACCGTCCTCTGCCCCTGCCTGACACGCTCCTCCCCGCCCGGGCCGTCACCGTCCTCGGCCCCTGCCTGACGGGGCTCCTCCGTCGCCTGGGCCTTCCAAGGGCTTGGTGTGGACGCTGGTTCCAGGACGCCCTCCCAGGAACCCGGTAGCAGGGCGGCCGCAGCGTCTCGCGCAACCCAACCGTCCGCCGGCTGGCCGCCGTCGCTAAGTGGCCTGCGGGGGACGTGCTCCCGCTGTGCCGTGGGGGCCCAGCCTGGTGTCTTCTCTGAGGCCCCGCGGCTGCCGCTCCCCGCAAGGGGAGAGCCGGGGAGGTGGGGACCGCCTCCTCATGGGGACGTACACCCAGCTCTCCACGTCGGATTCCGGGGCTCTCTGTCCTGCCAGAAGGCCCAGCTGGCCTGCGGGTCCTTAGAGTGGCAAAAACATCCGAAAACTGAGATTGAGGGTCCGGTGGGTGTCTGCACTTTTGTGCTGGGCACCCCAGGGAGGCCCGGGGGCTGGCTGGACAACGCGGTCTGCTGGGCAGGGGGGGGGGTTTGGAGGAGCAACTGATGCCCTTTGCACTTTGGGTAGCAAGTGTCTGAGGTGTCTCTGGGCCCTGTGCCATGTGGGGGCGGGGGCGGGGGCGGGGTGGGAGGAGGAGGAGGAGGAGGAGGAGGAGGTGGGAAGGGCCGTGGCCTGCAGTCGTGTTCCCCGGGGTGGCACAGCATGTGGCTTCTTCCACAGGCTGCTTGGCCTGGGCTCCCTGCACCTGGGCCTTTGGAGGACTGGCCCTGTGCTTGCCAACACTTCCTGCAGGGACCCAGAGCTGGGAGGTTGCATCTCTCAGCCCTGGGTCGGGCAGAGCCCCAGCGGGCCATGCCCACAACCTCTCTCAGCAGGGGTCCCCCAGAAGGCTCCTTTGGGACCAGGATTCTCTTGCGGGTGACTCTTTAAGGTCTGGCCCCTGGATGGAGGGGCACCAGGAGTAGAGGAGCAGGAAGGGGAAGGGGGTGGCCATGCGAGGGGCCACTTTCAGGCCAAGTCCCAGCTTCAGTCTGATCCTCCTGGGAACGCCGGGGTGGACATCACACCTCCTGGTTGCCCCGCTCTGAGACAAGGAGCCGGGCTTCGCATTCCCACAGCAGCCAGTCGTGGGCTGAGGACACCTGGGGCGTTGGGAACTCCCTGGCTTCTCCTTGGATTAACATCTGGAGCTGCTTGTGAATTGTGCCGCCACACACACCCGAGTGCAGGTGTCTTCTGCACAGACTGCGGGCCTCGCTCTTCTGAATGCCGCTAGCTCGCGACCCACCCACGGGTGAACCTGGTCAGGGTACTTTCTCTCGGGGGCAGACTCTGATCCGGGCGGGCTACCGGTGTCTCTGTTTGCTCCTTTCTTTCTTCCACTTCGGGAAAGGCTTCCTTACTGGGTGTGGAAATCTCCTATGCCTTTCCTCGCCTATCCTGTCAGCTCTAAAATTCTCTTTCAGTTGCCACCCTCACAGATGGATTAGGAAACTCTTTGCGGTGCACTCATTAGTGAAATGACCTCAATGACGCTGGAATCCAATATCTAATCGCCGATTTTTAAGCGAGTCCACACGCCAGGGTGGTCGGGGTCCAATGCAGCCCCGGCCAGGCCCAGGCCCCTTGGACTGGGCCACAGGAGGACACAGAGGAGGGTCCCGGCCCCCACGGTAGCGGTGCGGGCAGTTCTCCAAGGGCTTGGGTGTTTTCCAGAGGGAGGAGATGGAGGGGACTGATTTCTTCAGCGCCCCACAAACCACGCCACCCCACCCCACCCATGGGACACATCCCGAGAGAGAGAGAGAGAGACGCCCCATACACTGGCTCCCCTCCCCCGTGCGCTGTGCCCCAGCCCTGGCCCGGGGAATAGGCGGCCGCCAGGCCACAGGGTGGGGGGCGCAGCTGAAAGGGGTTGTGGGGGAGGGCCGCCCCTGGCTGGGGTCAAAGGGCGAGCGCCCCGCCCCTCCCGCCCGTGCGCAGTCAGCGGCCCCGGCGCGCTGGGGGTGGGGGGCGGGGAGGTGAAGGAGGCCAGGCGAGGAGAGGAGGGGGGCTTGAAGGTCTCCACCTTGGCGGGTCCAGCCGTGGAGGCGCATCTTGTGTGAGTGTGAGTGTGAGTGAGTGAGTGTGAGGTGTGAGTGTGTGTGTATACAGAGACAGCCCCCAACCCCGGCCCGCCGCTCCCTGCCCGCCCCGCCTGTCACCCCCGTCCCTCGGAGCCCGCGGGACCCGGCCGGCGAACTCAACAGGCCCGACCCGGCGCGGGGCCTGGGGCGGGGGAGGCGGCGGGGAAGCGCAGAGAGGCTCGGCTTCTTGAGCGGGGCAGGGGCGCCCTCCGCCGTCCACGGCCACACCACCCCGAACGCGCCCGATCCCGTCTGGTCTCGGAAGCTAAGCAGGGTCGGGCCTGGTTAGAACTTGGATGGGAGACCGCCCGGGAATACCGGGTGCCGTAGGCTTCTTCTTTTTTTTTTTTGCCTCTGGTTCTGTCGCGTTTCTGGGAGTGCGGGGGCGGCCCGGGGTGGGGGTGACCCCCACCCTCGGCGCCCGCCGCGGTGCCTGGCGCCCCAGCCCGCACCGTGGGGCCTCCTCTTGTCCCGAGCCGTGACACCGCCGCCACGCGGCAGCATGCCTGGCTTCTGGACAGTCAGGTCTCAGACCAAAGGTCTGCTCTGTGGGAGCCGACACGCTGGAGGAAACCTCGAGAGTCTGAGAGGGGAGGGAGTTCCAGAAGAAGGCCAGGATGTCATTTTGAGGGAGTATGTGACCAGAACTCCTCCCGTTGCTTTTGGGGTTCTATGGGCTACACGTAGGAATCTTTGGTGGTGGCACCTGATGTTCGGGGATCCGGAGTCACACCCAGACCTGCTCCACAGGCCTCCTTTTACTTTTCTCTTCGGATTCATTTTTTTTTTTTTTTTTTTTTTTGAGGACAGAGTCTCGGTTTGTTGCCCAGGCTAGAGTGAGTGCCGTGGCGTCAGCCTAGCTCACAGCAACTTCAAACGCCTGGGCTCGAGTGATCCTTCTGCCTCAGCCTCCCGGGTAGCTGGGACTGCAGGCATGCGCCACCATGCCCCGCTATATTTTTATATATATATCAGTTGGCCAATTAATTTCTTTCTATTTATAGTAGAGACGGGGTCTCGCTCTTGCTCAGGCTGGTTTTGGAACTCCTGACCTTGAGCAATCCGCCCGCCTCGGCCTCCCAAGAGCTAGGATTACAGGCGTGAGCCACAGCGCCCGGCCGGATTCATTATTTTTTAAAAAGTGTCTCTTATCTCTATTTATTGCATTTTCTTTTCTCTCTCTTTTCAAGCAGATGATGGGAGTCCAAGTGTTAAGGTGACATGTGTTGCCCGTGCCCCCCTCCCCCCCCATGTTCTTATTCATTTACGTCTCATGTTGTTCCAGCATATTGTGGGGGCACCAATGTAAAGGTCGGGTGCGTTGCCCTCTCCCAGCCTCCCCCCTCGGGTCAGAGCTTCAAGTGCGCCCATCCCCCAGTCGGTGCGTACCCACCGCATTCCTAATGGATGTGTATGCCCATCCCCTCCCCCCACCCGCCCGACACCCACCCGAAGAAGGTGATTCCTCTGTGTCCACTTAGGTGTCCATCGGTTCGTACCCATTTGCTGGTGAGCGCGCTCACGTGGTGCTCGTGTGTCCATTCTTGGGATACCTGGCTTACTGGAACGGGTTCCAGCTCTGGCCAGGAGAACCACGAGAGGTGCCCCCTCACCGCTGCTCCTCATAGCCGAATAGCACTCCGTGGTGTCCACGGGCCACATTTTACTTACCCACTCGTGGGTCGATGGGCACTCGGGTGGCTTCCAGGTCTTTGCGATTGTGACTTGTGCCCTGACACTAACCCTAACCCTTACCCAGCCAGTCTCCTCCACGGCCCCTGCCTGACTGACTCCTTCCCGCCCGGCCTATCACCTGTCACCGTCCTCTGCCCCTGCCTGACACGCTCCTCCCCGCCCGGGCCGTCACCGTCCTCGGCCCCTGCCTGACGGGGCTCCTCCGTCGCCTGGGCCTTCCAAGGGCTTGGTGTGGACGCTGGTTCCAGGACGCCCTCCCAGGAACCCGGTAGCAGGGCGGCCGCAGCGTCTCGCGCAACCCAACCGTCCGCCGGCTGGCCGCCGTCGCTAAGTGGCCTGCGGGGGACGTGCTCCCGCTGTGCCGTGGGGGCCCAGCCTGGTGTCTTCTCTGAGGCCCCGCGGCTGCCGCTCCCCGCAAGGGGAGAGCCGGGGAGGTGGGGACCGCCTCCTCATGGGGACGTACACCCAGCTCTCCACGTCGGATTCCGGGGCTCTCTGTCCTGCCAGAAGGCCCAGCTGGCCTGCGGGTCCTTAGAGTGGCAAAAACATCCGAAAACTGAGATTGAGGGTCCGGTGGGTGTCTGCACTTTTGTGCTGGGCACCCCAGGGAGGCCCGGGGGCTGGCTGGACAACGCGGTCTGCTGGGCAGGGGGGGGGGTTTGGAGGAGCAACTGATGCCCTTTGCACTTTGGGTAGCAAGTGTCTGAGGTGTCTCTGGGCCCTGTGCCATGTGGGGGCGGGGGCGGGGGCGGGGTGGGAGGAGGACAGGAGGAGGAGGAGGAGGAGGAGGAGGTGGGAAGGGCCGTGGCCTGCAGTCGTGTTCCCCGGGGTGGCACAGCATGTGGCTTCTTCCACAGGCTGCTTGGCCTGGGCTCCCTGCACCTGGGCCTTTGGAGGACTGGCCCTGTGCTTGCCAACACTTCCTGCAGGGACCCAGAGCTGGGAGGTTGCATCTCTCAGCCCTGGGTCGGGCAGAGCCCCAGCGGGCCATGCCCACAACCTCTCTCAGCAGGGGTCCCCCAGAAGGCTCCTTTGGGACCAGGATTCTCTTGCGGGTGACTCTTTAAGGTCTGGCCCCTGGATGGAGGGGCACCAGGAGTAGAGGAGCAGGAAGGGGAAGGGGGTGGCCATGCGAGGGGACACTTTCAGGCCAAGTCCCAGCTTCAGTCTGATCCTCCTGGGAACGCCGGGGTGGACATCACACCTCCTGGTTGCCCCGCTCTGAGACAAGGAGCCGGGCTTCGCATTCCCACAGCAGCCAGTCGTGGGCTGAGGACACCTGGGGCGTTGGGAACTCCCTGGCTTCTCCTTGGATTAACATCTGGAGCTGCTTGTGAATTGTGCCGCCACACACACCCGAGTGCAGGTGTCTTCTGCACAGACTGCGGGCCTCGCTCTTCTGAACGCCGCTAGCTCGCGACCCACCCACGGGTGAACCTGGTCAGGGTACTTTCTCTCGGGGGCAGACTCTGATCCGGGCGGGCTACCGGTGTCTCTGTTTGCTCCTTTCTTTCTTCCACTTCGGGAAAGGCTTCCTTACTGGGTGTGGAAATCTCCTATGCCTTTCCTCGCCTATCCTGTCAGCTCTAAAATTCTCTTTCAGTTGCCACCCTCACAGATGGATTAGGAAACTCTTTGCGGTGCACTCATTAGTGAAATGACCTCAATGACGCTGGAATCCAATATCTAATCGCCGATTTTTAAGCGAGTCCACACGCCAGGGTGGTCGGGGTCCAATGCAGCCCCGGCCAGGCCCAGGCCCCTTGGACTGGGCCACAGGAGGACACAGAGGAGGGTCCCGGCCCCCACGGTAGCGGTGCGGGCAGTTCTCCAAGGGCTTGGGTGTTTTCCAGAGGGAGGAGATGGAGGGGACTGATTTCTTCAGCGCCCCACAAACCACGCCACCCCACCCCACCCATGGGACACATCCCGAGAGAGAGAGAGAGAGAGACGCCCCATACACTGGCTCCCCTCCCCCGTGCGCTGTGCCCCAGCCCTGGCCCGGGGGAATAGGCGGCCGCCAGGCCACAGGGTGGGGGGCGCAGCTGAAAGGGGTTGTGGGGGAGGGCCGCCCCTGGCTGGGGTCAAAGGGCGAGCGCCCCGCCCCTCCCGCCCGTGCGCAGTCAGCGGCCCCGGCGCGCTGGGGGTGGGGGGCGGGGAGGTGAAGGAGGCCAGGCGAGGAGAGGAGGGGGGCTTGAAGGTCTCCACCTTGGCGGGTCCAGCCGTGGAGGCGCATCTTGTGTGAGTGTGAGTGTGAGTGAGTGAGTGAGTGTGAGTGTGAGTGTGTGTGTATACAGAGACAGCCCCCAACCCCGGCCCGCCGCTCCCTGCCCGCCCCGCCTGTCACCCCCGTCCCTCGGAGCCCGCGGGACCCGGCCGGCGAACTCAACAGGCCCGACCCGGCGCGGGGCCTGGGGCGGGAGGAGGCGGCGGGGAAGCGCAGAGAGGCTCGGCTTCTTGAGCGGGGCAGGGGCGCCCTCCGCCGTCCACGGCCACACCACCCCGAACGCGCCCGATCCCGTCTGGTCTCGGAAGCTAAGCAGGGTCGGGCCTGGTTAGAACTTGGATGGGAGACCGCCCGGGAATACCGGGTGCCGTAGGCTTCTTCTTTTTTTTTTTTGCCTCTGGTTCTGTCGCGTTTCTGGGAGTGCGGGGGCGGCCCGGGGTGGGGGTGACCCCCACCCTCGGCGCCCGCCGCGGTGCCTGGCGCCCCAGCCCGCACCGTGGGGCCTCCTCTTGTCCCGAGCCGTGACACCGCCGCCACGCGGCAGCATGCCTGGCTTCTGGACAGTCAGGTCTCAGACCAAAGGTCTGCTCTGTGGGAGCCGACACGCTGGAGGAAACATCGAGAGTCTGAGAGGGGAGGGAGTTCCAGAAGAAGGCCAGGATGTCATTTTGAGGGAGTATGTGACCAGAACTCCTCCCGTTGCTTTTGGGGTTCTATGGGCTACACGTAGGAATCTTTGGTGGTGGCACCTGATGTTCGGGGATCCGGAGTCACACCCAGACCTGCTCCACAGGCCTCCTTTTACTTTTCTCTTCGGATTCATTTTTTTTTTTTTTTTTTTTTGAGACAGAGTCTCGGTTTGTTGCCCAGGCTAGAGTGAGTGCCGTGGCGTCAGCCTAGCTCACAGCAACTTCAAACGCCTGGGCTCGAGTGATCCTTCTGCCTCAGCCTCCCGGGTAGCTGGGACTGCAGGCATGCGCCACCATGCCCCGCTAATTTTTTATATATATATCAGTTGGCCAATTAATTTCTTTCTATTTATAGTAGAGACGGGGTCTCGCTCTTGCTCAGGCTGGTTTTGAACTCCTGACCTTGAGCAATCCGCCCGCCTCGGCCTCCCAAGAGCTAGGATTACAGGCGTGAGCCACAGCGCCCGGCCGGATTCATTATTTTTAAAAAGTGTCTCTTATCTCTATTATTGCATTTTCTTTTCTCTCTCTTTTCAAGCAGATGATGGGAGTCCAAGTGTTAAGGTGACATGTGTTGCCCGTGCCCCCCTCCCCCCCCATGTTCTTATTCATTTACGTCTCATGTTGTTCCAGCATATTGTGGGGGCACCAATGTAAAGGTCGGGTGCGTTGCCCTCTCCCAGCCTCCCCCCTCGGGTCAGAGCTTCAAGTGCGCCCATCCCCCAGTCGGTGCGTACCCACCGCATTCCTAATGGATGTGTATGCCCATCCCCTCCCCCCACCCGCCCGACACCCACCCGAAGAAGGTGATTCCTCTGTGTCCACTTAGGTGTCCATCGGTTCGTACCCATTTGCTGGTGAGCGCGCTCACGTGGTGCTCGTGTGTCCATTCTTGGGATACCTGGCTTACTGGAACGGGTTCCAGCTCTGGCCAGGAGAACCACGAGAGGTGCCCCCTCACCGCTGCTCCTCATAGCCGAATAGCACTCCGTGGTGTCCACGGGCCACATTTTACTTACCCACTCGTGGGTCGATGGGCACTCGGGTGGCTTCCAGGTCTTTGCGATTGTGACTTGTGCCCTGACACTAACCCTAACCCTTACCCAGCCAGTCTCCTCCACGGCCCCTGCCTGACTGACTCCTTCCCGCCCGGCCTATCACCTGTCACCGTCCTCTGCCCCTGCCTGACACGCTCCTCCCCGCCCGGGCCGTCACCGTCCTCGGCCCCTGCCTGACGGGGCTCCTCCGTCGCCTGGGCCTTCCAAGGGCTTGGTGTGGACGCTGGTTCCAGGACGCCCTCCCAGGAACCCGGTAGCAGGGCGGCCGCAGCGTCTCGCGCAACCCAACCGTCCGCCGGCTGGCCGCCGTCGCTAAGTGGCCTGCGGGGGACGTGCTCCCGCTGTGCCGTGGGGGCCCAGCCTGGTGTCTTCTCTGAGGCCCCGCGGCTGCCGCTCCCCGCAAGGGGAGAGCCGGGGAGGTGGGGACCGCCTCCTCATGGGGACGTACACCCAGCTCTCCACGTCGGATTCCGGGGCTCTCTGTCCTGCCAGAAGGCCCAGCTGGCCTGCGGGTCCTTAGAGTGGCAAAAACATCCGAAAACTGAGATTGAGGGTCCGGTGGGTGTCTGCACTTTTGTGCTGGGCACCCCAGGGAGGCCCGGGGGCTGGCTGGACAACGCGGTCTGCTGGGCAGGGGGGGGGGTTGGAGGAGCAACTGATGCCCTTTGCACTTTGGGTAGCAAGTGTCTGAGGTGTCTCTGGGCCCTGTGCCATGTGGGGGCGGGGGCGGGGGCGGGGTGGGAGGAGGAGGAGGAGGAGGAGGAGGAGGAGGAGGAGGTGGGAAGGGCCTTGGCCTGCAGTCGTGTTCCCCGGGGTGGCACAGCATGTGGCTTCTTCCACAGGCTGCTTGGCCTGGGCTCCCTGCACCTGGGCCTTTGGAGGACTGGCCCTGTGCTTGCCAACACTTCCTGCAGGGACCCAGAGCTGGGAGGTTGCATCTCTCAGCCCTGGGTCGGGCAGAGCCCCAGCGGGCCATGCCCACAACCTCTCTCAGCAGGGGTCCCCCAGAAGGCTCCTTTGGGACCAGGATTCTCTTGCGGGTGACTCTTTAAGGTCTGGCCCCTGGATGGAGGGGCACCAGGAGTAGAGGAGCAGGAAGGGGAAGGGGGTGGCCATGCGAGGGGACACTTTCAGGCCAAGTCCCAGCTTCAGTCTGATCCTCCTGGGAACGCCGGGGTGGACATCACACCTCCTGGTTGCCCCGCTCTGAGACAAGGAGCCGGGCTTCGCATTCCCACAGCAGCCAGTCGTGGGCTGAGGACACCTGGGGCGTTGGGAACTCCCTGGCTTCTCCTTGGATTAACATCTGGAGCTGCTTGTGAATTGTGCCGCCACACACACCCGAGTGCAGGTGTCTTCTGCACAGACTGCGGGCCTCGCTCTTCTGAACGCCGCTAGCTCGCGACCCACCCACGGGTGAACCTGGTCAGGGTACTTTCTCTCGGGGGCAGACTCTGATCCGGGCGGGCTACCGGTGTCTCTGTTTGCTCCTTTCTTTCTTCCACTTCGGGAAAGGCTTCCTTACTGGGTGTGGAAATCTCCTATGCCTTTCCTCGCCTATCCTGTCAGCTCTAAAATTCTCTTTCAGTTGCCACCCTCACAGATGGATTAGGAAACTCTTTGCGGTGCACTCATTAGTGAAATGACCTCAATGACGCTGGAATCCAATATCTAATCGCCGATTTTTAAGCGAGTCCACACGCCAGGGTGGTCGGGGTCCAATGCAGCCCCGGCCAGGCCCAGGCCCCTTGGACTGGGCCACAGGAGGACACAGAGGAGGGTCCCGGCCCCCACGGTAGCGGTGCGGGCAGTTCTCCAAGGGCTTGGGTGTTTTCCAGAGGGAGGAGATGGAGGGGACTGATTTCTTCAGCGCCCCACAAACCACGCCACCCCACCCCACCCATGGGACACATCCCGAGAGAGAGAGAGAGAGAGAGACGCCCCATACACTGGCTCCCCTCCCCCGTGCGCTGTGCCCCAGCCCTGGCCCGGGGGAATAGGCGGCCGCCAGGCCACAGGGTGGGGGGCGCAGCTGAAAGGGGTTGTGGGGGAGGGCCGCCCCTGGCTGGGGTCAAAGGGCGAGCGCCCCGCCCCTCCCGCCCGTGCGCAGTCAGCGGCCCCGGCGCGCTGGGGGTGGGGGGCGGGGAGGTGAAGGAGGCCAGGCGAGGAGAGGAGGGGGGCTTGAAGGTCTCCACCTTGGCGGGTCCAGCCGTGGAGGCGCATCTTGTGTGAGTGTGAGTGTGAGTGAGTGAGTGAGTGTGAGTGTGAGTGTGTGTGTATACAGAGACAGCCCCCAACCCCGGCCCGCCGCTCCCTGCCCGCCCCGCCTGTCACCCCCGTCCCTCGGAGCCCGCGGGACCCGGCCGGCGAACTCAACAGGCCCGACCCGGCGCGGGGCCTGGGGCGGGAGGAGGCGGCGGGGAAGCGCAGAGAGGCTCGGCTTCTTGAGCGGGGCAGGGGCGCCCTCCGCCGTCCACGGCCACACCACCCCGAACGCGCCCGATCCCGTCTGGTCTCGGAAGCTAAGCAGGGTCGGGCCTGGTTAGAACTTGGATGGGAGACCGCCCGGGAATACCGGGTGCCGTAGGCTTCTTCTTTTTTTTTTTTGCCTCTGGTTCTGTCGCGTTTCTGGGAGTGCGGGGGCGGCCCGGGGTGGGGGTGACCCCCACCCTCGGCGCCCGCCGCGGTGCCTGGCGCCCCAGCCCGCACCGTGGGGCCTCCTCTTGTCCCGAGCCGTGACACCGCCGCCACGCGGCAGCATGCCTGGCTTCTGGACAGTCAGGTCTCAGACCAAAGGTCTGCTCTGTGGGAGCCGACACGCTGGAGGAAACCTCGAGAGTCTGAGAGGGGAGGGAGTTCCAGAAGAAGGCCAGGATGTCATTTTGAGGGAGTATGTGACCAGAACTCCTCCCGTTGCTTTTGGGGTTCTATGGGCTACACGTAGGAATCTTTGGTGGTGGCACCTGATGTTCGGGGATCCGGAGTCACACCCAGACCTGCTCCACAGGCCTCCTTTTACTTTTCTCTTCGGATTCATTTTTTTTTTTTTTTTTTTTTTGAGACAGAGTCTCGGTTTGTTGCCCAGGCTAGAGTGAGTGCCGTGGCGTCAGCCTAGCTCACAGCAACTTCAAACGCCTGGGCTCGAGTGATCCTTCTGCCTCAGCCTCCCGGGTAGCTGGGACTGCAGGCATGCGCCACCATGCCCCGCTAATTTTTTATATATATATCAGTTGGCCAATTAATTTCTTTCTATTTATAGTAGAGACGGGGTCTCGCTCTTGCTCAGGCTGGTTTTGAACTCCTGACCTTGAGCAATCCGCCCGCCTCGGCCTCCCAAGAGCTAGGATTACAGGCGTGAGCCACAGCGCCCGGCCGGATTCATTATTTTTAAAAAGTGTCTCTTATCTCTATTATTGCATTTTCTTTTCTCTCTCTTTTCAAGCAGATGATGGGAGTCCAAGTGTTAAGGTGACATGTGTTGCCCGTGCCCCCCTCCCCCCCCATGTTCTTATTCATTTACGTCTCATGTTGTTCCAGCATATTGTGGGGGCACCAATGTAAAGGTCGGGTGCGTTGCCCTCTCCCAGCCTCCCCCCTCGGGTCAGAGCTTCAAGTGCGCCCATCCCCCAGTCGGTGCGTACCCACCGCATTCCTAATGGATGTGTATGCCCATCCCCTCCCCCCACCCGCCCGACACCCACCCGAAGAAGGTGATTCCTCTGTGTCCACTTAGGTGTCCATCGGTTCGTACCCATTTGCTGGTGAGCGCGCTCACGTGGTGCTCGTGTGTCCATTCTTGGGATACCTGGCTTACTGGAACGGGTTCCAGCTCTGGCCAGGAGAACCACGAGAGGTGCCCCCTCACCGCTGCTCCTCATAGCCGAATAGCACTCCGTGGTGTCCACGGGCCACATTTTACTTACCCACTCGTGGGTCGATGGGCACTCGGGTGGCTTCCAGGTCTTTGCGATTGTGACTTGTGCCCTGACACTAACCCTAACCCTTACCCAGCCAGTCTCCTCCACGGCCCCTGCCTGACTGACTCCTTCCCGCCCGGCCTATCACCTGTCACCGTCCTCTGCCCCTGCCTGACACGCTCCTCCCCGCCCGGGCCGTCACCGTCCTCGGCCCCTGCCTGACGGGGCTCCTCCGTCGCCTGGGCCTTCCAAGGGCTTGGTGTGGACGCTGGTTCCAGGACGCCCTCCCAGGAACCCGGTAGCAGGGCGGCCGCAGCGTCTCGCGCAACCCAACCGTCCGCCGGCTGGCCGCCGTCGCTAAGTGGCCTGCGGGGGACGTGCTCCCGCTGTGCCGTGGGGGCCCAGCCTGGTGTCTTCTCTGAGGCCCCGCGGCTGCCGCTCCCCGCAAGGGGAGAGCCGGGGAGGTGGGGACCGCCTCCTCATGGGGACGTACACCCAGCTCTCCACGTCGGATTCCGGGGCTCTCTGTCCTGCCAGAAGGCCCAGCTGGCCTGCGGGTCCTTAGAGTGGCAAAAACATCCGAAAACTGAGATTGAGGGTCCGGTGGGTGTCTGCACTTTTGTGCTGGGCACCCCAGGGAGGCCCGGGGGCTGGCTGGACAACGCGGTCTGCTGGGCAGGGGGGGGGGTTTGGAGGAGCAACTGATGCCCTTTGCACTTTGGGTAGCAAGTGTCTGAGGTGTCTCTGGGCCCTGTGCCATGTGGGGGCGGGGGCGGGGGCGGGGTGGGAGGAGGAGGAGGAGGAGGAGGAGGAGGAGGAGGAGGAGGTGGGAAGGGCCGTGGCCTGCAGTCGTGTTCCCCGGGGTGGCACAGCATGTGGCTTCTTCCACAGGCTGCTTGGCCTGGGCTCCCTGCACCTGGGCCTTTGGAGGACTGGCCCTGTGCTTGCCAACACTTCCTGCAGGGACCCAGAGCTGGGAGGTTGCATCTCTCAGCCCTGGGTCGGGCAGAGCCCCAGCGGGCCATGCCCACAACCTCTCTCAGCAGGGGTCCCCCAGAAGGCTCCTTTGGGACCAGGATTCTCTTGCGGGTGACTCTTTAAGGTCTGGCCCCTGGATGGAGGGGCACCAGGAGTAGAGGAGCAGGAAGGGGAAGGGGGTGGCCATGCGAGGGGACACTTTCAGGCCAAGTCCCAGCTTCAGTCTGATCCTCCTGGGAACGCCGGGGTGGACATCACACCTCCTGGTTGCCCCGCTCTGAGACAAGGAGCCGGGCTTCGCATTCCCACAGCAGCCAGTCGTGGGCTGAGGACACCTGGGGCGTTGGGAACTCCCTGGCTTCTCCTTGGATTAACATCTGGAGCTGCTTGTGAATTGTGCCGCCACACACACCCGAGTGCAGGTGTCTTCTGCACAGACTGCGGGCCTCGCTCTTCTGAATGCCGCTAGCTCGCGACCCACCCACGGGTGAACCTGGTCAGGGTACTTTCTCTCGGGGGCAGACTCTGATCCGGGCGGGCTACCGGTGTCTCTGTTTGCTCCTTTCTTTCTTCCACTTCGGGAAAGGCTTCCTTACTGGGTGTGGAAATCTCCTATGCCTTTCCTCGCCTATCCTGTCAGCTCTAAAATTCTCTTTCAGTTGCCACCCTCACAGATGGATTA